>NC_058083.1:534415949-534715949 GCF_014858855.1 Bufo gargarizans | reverse complement strand
TTGTCTTGTTTCCTGTACACCTTCCGTGACACCCGCAGTCCACGGCTTTAGGGGCCTGTTTCCCGTCATGCGGATCTCAGCCCTTTAGCATGGCACAAATTCACAGGTCCCAAAACACAGGGACTCCTAAGCTTCTCTGTCAGATGGAGGATAAACCATACATAGCTGAGACTGGCGGCTGGGTTTTATATAGGCCAATAAAGACCCGGCCTGGAGCACTTTGGCTACTCCCAGTAAGAGCCCGGATCGGCTTCACAGCCATACTAACACCAAACAGTGTCAGTCAGCATTAGCTCTACCGGCTCTTACCTCACCGAGGCCAGGTGACTCGGTGGCACATGCCTTCCATCAATGACGGCCCCTTGCTCCTTCCTACAATATATATATATATATATATATATATATATATTAAATTGCAAATCCACAAAACACAGATTCCGGCCAAATGTGGAACGCACAAGGCCAGATCTATGATAGAAATGCAGGGCTGCGGAATGAAAGTACACGGTGTGCTGTCCCGATTTAAATGGATGGTTCAGCTTCCCTCCTGCAAAATTGTGGAACGGATGCGGACCCGTAAATATGGTTGTGTGAATGGGCCCTTAGATTATATTCACATGAAAAAATGGCCGTTAAAATGGTCCTCTTCAAATGTAAGGGGGCTGTCGGTCAGTGAAAACAGATAAAATACGACATGTCCATGTCCCCGGCTACATTCACACGGACACACTGTCTGGTTTTCATGACCATTTTGCATCAGTTTTTAATTGCCTTTAAACACTGATGTTGTTTATTGGCCTTGAAGGCACTTATTTTATGCCCCCCCAATAATGGCCCCAAGTATAAATAATGGCGCCTTAGTTCCCCCAGTATTAGTTTCCCACATAGTACCCCCTCCATATAAATAATGGCCCCTTTATATATATTTGTGTCCAGTTGTGCCCCCGGTATAAATTTTGCCCCCCCCCCATCCCCAGTAGTGTTAATAGATCTATAAAAAAAAAAAAACCACTTGCACGTGAATGATTGCGTCGCATCATGTGACGTCACCACGCTAAGAGCTTCAGGTCCCAAAGCCTGCAGTGAGGAGAGTGTCCCTGCGGGATGAGGTGAGTATTTATTTTTTATTTTTTTATTGTAACCCCTGAATGGCATTTGGTGTACCTGTTTTTAATGGTTGTCAAACGGGTGCGCTCCTTTCTATTCATCTGTTAAAAACAGTCCCATTGATCATCAGTGTGCTCTGTCTGGCCGCAACATGTGCTATTTTTTTGTTGTCCGCTGTTCACTGGCCGCTAAAAATAGCCCTGTGATTAGCCTCATTGACCTCAATTGGTTCTAAAAATAGTGAATGTGGCCGTAAAGACCGTTTACACAGGCAGATAATTACAATAAATGGCCACTTGAGCGATCAGTCAGTCCTTACGATCATTCATGCAGCTGTTCATTTCCACCTCTTTACACAGGACGATGCACTGCCGACTATCATTCATATGAAAGATGCAATGTATAGTGTGCTATCAGTAATCCTTAATGGAGTTATTTTTATCATAGGAATGTATTCCCTACACATAGGACAGAAGATAAGTATCTTAATGGTGGGGGTCTGACCACTGGGATCCCCACCAATCACAAGTATGAGGTGCCAGAATGTATGAACCGGTGGTCACACCATTCAACTCTATGGGACTGACAAAGAGAAGATGAATACAGAGCTCGGCGATCTCCGGCAGTCCCATGGAGTTGATTGGAGGAGAAGCATAAATGTGTGACCACCGCTCTATACACTCTTACACCTTATTCTTGTGATTCGTGGCGATCCGAGCGATTGAACCTCCACCGATCAGATTTACTGATTACTCACTTTACTTCATGTAAGATGTTCTTCTAAACACAATTTTGCTCTCAATCCTCAATGTTTCCCTCAGGCTCTCTAGTTTTCTTTTAAAAGACAATGGTCCTTTTCATCAATGACCCACCAAGGATGGAGAAGGACACAGACCTCATGGCTGCGAGGATATTAGACCTCACCCTGGAGATCATCTCCTTGATAACTGGAGAGGTGAGTCTCACATGACATCGCTCTTATCTCTAGTAATAAACCAGGGAAATGACTGGAAAGGTGAAGGATTCTTAGAATCTCTGTAGTGATCGGCATCTCCCCATACACAGGATTACAAGGTAGTAAAGAAGTCGTTTGGTGAGTGTGTGACACCCTGTGTATCAGGAGGACGTAGCAGGACCCAGAGCCCCATCACCGAGCCTCCACCTCATTCCCTGATACATGAGCAGAAGATCCTAGAACTTACCACCAGGATCACTGAGCTGCTGAGCGGAGAGGTGAGCGCTTCTGTGAATGTGGGACATTATACAATAACGCCATGGGATGGGTCTGGTAACGACTGTATCCTTGTGTTGTCAGGTTACTATAAGGTGTCAGGATGTCGCTGTCTATTTCTCCATGGAGGAGTGGGAGTATTTAGAAGAACACAAGGATCTGTACAAGAACATCATGATGGAGAATCCCCAGTCCCTCACATCACCGGGTAAGAGGAGACCTTCCATGACTGTAGAGGAGAGAACAGTTATGAGGATCAGATTCCTCCATCATCTAAGCATCACATATAGACGATGTATTCAGTCATTGTGTGTATTTCCTATAGATGAATCCAGTCAGAGAAATCCACCAGAGAGATGTCCCAGTCCTCCGTATTCCCAGGACTGTCCAGAGGAGAAACCAAATATCCCACTGGATCATCAGGTAGATGTATAGTGTCCCACTAGGTAATTGTGGGCACTACACAAGGGTTAATATAGTCATTGTATGTTATATGATGTTTTATGTCATTTTCCTGTTTATCTGTGTATCAGGCCTGTTAGGGTGTAGTACTTCCTCCTAGGCTGTAGGGAGATAGGGAACCCCTAATATATATAGTTAGGCCCAGACAGGGAAAAGGGCGGTGTAGTCCAGGAGGCTAGGGAGTGCAGTCTAGCCTGCCTGAGGTTCTTGAGCCAGAGTTAGCTCAGAAGCAGGGGCGTAGCTATAGGGGGTGCAGAGGTAGCAGTCGCTACCGGGCCCAGGAGCCTGAGGGGGCCCAAATACCCTTGTGGTGCATAAGAAGACACACAAAGCACTGAGGGAAGGGGGGCCCAAGTCTAACTCTTGCACCAGAGCCCATGAGCCTTTAGCTACGCCCCTGCTCAGAAGTTGTTACCAGGGGAAGAGTTGCCTCCTGAGAATAGACCTGCAGTTCCTACAAAGTACAGTGCAGAGCAGAAGTGTTTCCAGCCAGACAAGAGAGCTGAAGGGCAGAGAAATCTATTTAATGCAAGGAGATATATACCTGAGGAAGTTTCTTTACCAAGGATAAAGCCACCATTAGGGCATACGGGCCTTGGGATCAAGACAGACAGGAGTTCTGAGGAATAGTGCACAGGATTTCTGAGGAAAAGGTGCAGCCTGATCTGTGAGTGTATTTAACCCTCTGAGTATCTTGCAAGAACATTGTTGCCTGCCATTACTGTAAAAGCCTGCTTGTGATTGACTGCTTCTGTCATATCAGCCTGGTCCCTATACATAGAGAGTGCCCCAGAGGACTTCTGTGCCAGCCTCTCCATCACTGCTGTACGCCTGCCCAGGGTCTCCCTACAAACTGTGAGTAATCAAGAGCAACCCTCGATTGCCCAGTAACCATGACCTCACATTCGCAATACCCTGCAGGGCTGCGTACTGCAGATGAAGCTCAGGTTTCTACAAATCCTCTATAGACTGATGTAATGGAGCTTTCTACTGACCTCCCCCAGCAGCAGTGCAGTATACTGTACGCTACTGCATCTGGTTATTGGTGGCTGAAAGGGGTTTCTGGTTTCATAAAAGATTGTGATAAAAGGAATCTGTCACATTGATTAATCATGAGTAATACTGCTGACACTGACCTCCGATGAGTATTCCCTTTAAAGGGGCTTCCCAAGGCTTAAGCTTTTCACCAGTCCACAGAATAGGCCATAAGTGTCTAGTCTGTGAAGGTCCAACTTGTGACTCCCACCGATCATTAGAAGAGGATTCCCATATTTCCTTTATAAATGGAGCAGAGGTCGAGTATGCAAGCTACCGCTCCATTCAGAGTCTGTGGGACTGCCAAAGAGAAGTAAGTGCAGCACTTGGCTATCTCCAGCAGCCCTATAGAGCTGAATGAAGCAGCAGTGCACCCTCCAACGATCAGACACTTGTCACCTATCGTGTTTAAATCCTAGGACAACCCGTTTAAACCTTCAACTTTTTCGACATCCACTTGGCAATTGACATTCAATGTGGATTAAATTGTAGACTAACAGCACAATGCCAGTCAGCTGCTTCTAAGGCAGAATGCTGTATTTACAGAGTATGATGAGCGCAGCCCCATCTAAAATATGTACTTCAGTTTTAAAGGGATTATCTTACCTGAGACATTGGTGGCACATCACTCTAGAACGGAGCTCCCAAAGTGAAGGAGAACACTCCGCACATGCGCAACCGTCCTTCATTAATTTGTATGGGTGTGCTGTAAATAGCCAAGTGGCGCGCTCGACTATCTTAGGGAGTCCCATAGAAATGAATGGAGAGAGCACAGCACAAGCGCAGCCACCGCTTCATTCACTTGTCTCGCAGTGCCATAAATAGCCAAGCCAGTGTCCGGCTATTTTTGGCGCTACCATATAAATTATAAGCAGGCCGGCCGCACATACATGGTCCACTCCTGTTCACTTTTGGAGCTCCGTTCTAGAGATAGATGTGGGTCACACCTCCTGGACCCGCACCTGTCTGACATTGGTGGCATAGCCTAGCGTTATGCCACCAATATCTCAGATGAGAAAACCCCTTTAAGCACCAAATTGTGAAAAAAAAGTCCAAAGATCAACAAAACTGATAAGAGGCCCGAGACCCTCACTTATGAGGGAATTTTCATTTAGTCTTGGGAGGAAATATCTAAGGGGAGACCTAATAAAACTGTACAAATATAAGAATGTAAGAAGGTTCAGTCTCCAGCGCTGATAAAAGGCTTTTTCACTGTAAAAGCTGTGACATTATAGAATAATGTAAGAACCGGAGGTGATGAGCACAGCGCCCCCTCCAGGATAGGATCAGATCAATTCAAACCTTTCTGCTGATGTTTAAAACACTTGTCTGAATGTTGATCCTGTCTGACCGACACTTGAGGAGATCCTTCTCCTTTAGGGCAGATTGGTTCATGTCTTCTAGGGGTTTCTAACCTTCACCTGGATATAAGAGAAACTCAGGTTCCTTTTTCTGTTTTCTTCATGTCTTTAATGTTGGATCTTTGCAGGAAATGTCTGGTGAAATGACAAGTGGACTCGAAGATCCCGGATCAGAGTCTGTAAAAGGTTAGAGCCCTTTTTTTTTATGTATAAATCTTGTTGACTGTAAATTCCTTTGTTAATGGCAAATCTCCCTGGAGAGATGTAGGTGATAATCGCAATGTCCTCTGCCAAGGAGATCATCACTCGTCTCCGCGGCATTAATCACAGCTCACATGGAGGTGTTATCAGTTTATTTACTGATTGTATACTTATTTTCTGTACATGGTTATAGAGGCGGCCACATGACAGGGAACAGCGATCCCATAAACCCTGTCAATTAACCCCTCAGGTGTGGCACCTGAGCGGTTAATTAACCTGGTTCGGCGGATCACCTCGCCCCGTCTTTGAGGCTGGGTGCCGGCTGTGTGATACGGCCAGCACCCGCCGCCCACATTTATATTCAGGGGTTAATTATATTCATTGGTGGCGCAGTGGCCACAGCCCTTCCCCTCCTCCTCAGTATTACAATAACTGCCTAGAAACAACTGGACAATGCAAAAAAATATTGTTGCATCACACGATCATAGAGGAGGTCCCGAAAGACGTCATAGATGACATTTTGGAATGCTGCAGGAGTGTTACAGAGGGCAAAGGGCATGACTAAATACTCCTAGTGCTTTTCAGGAGTGTTGAATGCCATCTACCACTAGTCACCCACACGTATTCGAATCAAATTCTCCAATTTTTTTTTTTATGTAGTCCAACTTAGCCTAAGTCTCCGATAAAAATAATGGATAGTCTTGGCCACTAGGAGGCATGGTTCCAGACCGGAGCCCAATCAGTCATAGGATCTGTGTAGTGACTACCTTCCGTTTTATCAAAAATATACGCGTAGCTGGCATGAACCATGGCCCAGTAGATTCTTGGGAGCCTGTGGAGCCCAGGGTGGTCGCACAGAAGCCAAGCAGCAGAAACGACAGTCATCCCCAGTGCAAAATCCCATTAGGAGGATACTAGTAGAAACAGGCAGGACATAGAATATTTTCTGTGAGCAAGACTCTCATTTGGAGATCCATGGGCACGCTGACATTTCATGGATTCCATAAGTGTCATCCCATTGATAGATGTGACTACCAAAGACCTCTCCAACTGCTTAGAAGGGATATGGTATTGGGCTACCAAGGCCTAATGCAGGAGTCCAGGAAGGCCTGCAAGGTAAACCAAATTTCACTGCATGGTAAGGACACAGGGAATATCAGCTTCAGGAAGAACTTGCCTTTGCCCAGGTTGTCCATCCAATCAACCCTAGGCACTGGGGTTTCCCATGAGGAGGGAACAGGCTCTTTGCAATATAAGCACAGTACAGTCACTGCTGCACCTATGCAGATGATCCTCTTTGGACAGCTTGACTTTTTCCAATTGCTTGGGTTTTGGAGGAGGAGACAAAGAAGGTAGCATGGGCCTTTAAAAAGAAGATGCCAGCCGGGGAACTCAGCTTTCACATGCTGACACCTTGAAGCGCTCTTTGAAGCAGAGATGGATTCAAGCGGCCAGGATAATTACATTATCTATGGTAGAGAGTGCCTCTTCACCTGCCAAATCATCCATATTATGCCCTGACACACCTCTTCAGAAAGCAGCAGTTCAGAGCCAAGGATGCAGAGCTGTATGGCATACTGTTCCAAAGTGAAGCTGCCCTGACAGAGGTGCGGGAGTGAAGAGGCCACAGAGGTGGCACGACAGGCTTCTCGAAGACCTTGTGGAAGGTGGCCAAAAGCCCCAAAGATTATAGATCAGTTGGCCAATTTGCTTACAGAGGGGGATAGCCTAGGCAAGGGCTTCTCCAGAGATGAGGCAAACCAGGAATGTTACATTGGACCAGTCTATAGGAAACTGATGAGCCTGCGACTCAAACTGAATAGTACACTGGCTCAAGAAGTGAGGGAGTGAAAGGTGCAGGCTGGAAGCAAACTGGTGGAGGTGGTTATGCAGACACAATGGCTGAAGGTAGCAGCACAGGAGCTGCAGGAGTCTAAGTGGGCTAAGATAGAATTGAGATACTGCAGAAGCTGCTCTTAGCATCCATGTTGACTAGTCAACTCACTAAATATTTTAGGCAGTCTGATCTTAGATTGGCCAGTAGGATCCAGGCAAACTGTTAAGTAGCAGATGTGGATCTCTGTGCTCTAAAAACAGTTTGGTTTAGGGTTACTCCTCAAGTTATCTACAGTAAATGGCCCCTCTGATATTCAATATTTCACAATATACAGGGGTTTAGATTTTGGAGCAGGGGAACCACCAGTGACTGTTGACCCACAGAGGTCAAGAGACACCTGTGCTGAGCACTGAGAGATCAGGCAAAACCATAGTTGGTAATAGGCCAAGGTCAGGACAGGCAGAGTTTGTGCAATCCAATAAACAGTCCAAAGTCAGGATGGGCAGCTGAGGGTCTCTATGGAGATTAGAGAGAGGCCAGGTAGCAAAAGGTCAAAACTGGGAAACAGACAGAAGTCAGTACACGGGCAGACAAACGTATAACAGCATAGCGGACTAGACTCTATTGCTCAGGCACTTACCGACAGCAGAAGGTGACTAAAGTTCCCCACAATGGCCAGCCATTGACTTGTAAAGAATAGGGTGTGCATGCACTAGCTCTATTAAAGCAGGAGGTAGCATGCCCGCACTTTACAGTAAGAGTGAGAGAGGCCTGGCCAATCTATTCCAGTGTCTTTTATCTGGAACTCTTTGTCAGGAAATATCTGTCTATGGATGTTTGATATGAGTTTGAATAACCTGGTTAAAACCTAACTCATAATATGTGTCTATATATTTGTTTCACATACATGTTCATGCTGCATTTGCCTCCATTCATATACGTTATATAGCTACTATACTTTGAGAAAATAAGAAAATATATTAATTTTTCCAGGTGATGAGACGAGAGACTCCCATGAACATCTCCTTTTATATGAAGAAGTAGAAGATAACAATGTCACACAAGCTAATTTAATAAATGCTAATGTACCCTTAGACCTTCACAGTGGAGAGCTATCTACCGATACCGTTGGTCACAAGTATCTTTTGTCCAATCAATCACCGAGTCAATCACAGAATCAGTCTAAACAATCTGTGCATGAAATAATTGATAAAGATAAAATACCACTTTCAGGTTCAGAATGTGAAAAGTATTTTAGTCAGAAATCAAACCTTGTGAAACATCGAAGAATTCACACAGGGGAGAAGCCATTTTCATGTTCGGAATGTGGGAAATGTTTTGCAAAGAAATCAGATGTTGTGGATCATCTAAGAACTCACACAGGGGAGAAGCCGTTTTCATGTTCGGAATGTGGGAAATGTTTTAGTCGAAAATCGGTTCTTAAAAAACACCAGAGAATTCACACGGGAGAGAAGCCATTTTCATGTCCTGAATGTGGGAAATGTTTTTGCCATAAATCAGGCATTTTGGAACATCAAAAAACTCACACAGGAGAGAAGCCATTTTCATGTTCAGAATGTGGCAAACGTTTCGGCTATAAACCGGATTTTGTTGAACATCAAAGAACTCACACAGGGGAGAAACCGTTTTCCTGTCCTGAATGTGAGAAATGTTTTAGTCAGAAAAGAAATCTTGTGAAACATCAAAGAATCCACACAGGGGAGAAGCCATTTTCATGTTTAAAATGTGGGAAATGTTTTAGACTCAAGTCGATTCTTCTTTACCATCAGAGAACTCACACAGCGGAGTAGCCATTTCATATCCTAAATGTGGAAAATGTTTTGGCCAGAAATCAGGCCTTTTGGAACATCAAAGAACTCACATAGGAGAGAATCTATTTCCGTGTGCTACTGTAGGAGATATTTTAGACAGAAATCAAATGTTAGAAAACATCTAAAAGTTTACACAGGAGAGAGGCTATTTTAATGTTCTGAATTTGCTAATTTTTTTACACACAGAACAGGTTTTGCTGAACCTCGAAGAACTCGCACAGGTGCAACGTAAGAACTGTTGCAGGTGTGTGTCTTTATTTTAAGACCTGCTGCCTAAGGATGCCTTCTGTTGTACAAATATACTCCTTGTGGTATAGCAGAACTGTATAGGCAGATGTCCCCAGAAAACCAGAGGCACGCTATTACAACACTGATCGTTTAGAGAACGCCACTATGTCCGCATGATCAGTACTGTGGCTGTAACACATACAACGCTTTCAGGAAGCCTTCAGATCATTTATTTTTATTTTTATTTCATTATGCTGTGGCCTTGTGCTAAAATAAAAAATAAATCAAGTTGTTCCCCGTCATTCTGCACTCCATACCCCATAATTAAAAAAGTTAAAACAGAATGTTAGAATTCTTAGCTAACTTACTGAAAGGGAAAAGCTAAAATTTTGCATTGATAGATGTATTCAGACCCTTTACTCAGGACGTAGTTGAAGCCCCTTTGGCAGCAATTACAGCCTACAGTCTTCTTGGGGATGATGCCAAAAGGTTTGCACACCAGGATTTGGGGATTTTTTGCCGTTCTGCTCTGCAGATTCTCTCAAGCTCTGTGAGATTGGATTGGGATGTCGGTGGACAGCCATTTTCAGGTCTCTCCAGAAATGTTCCATTAGGTTCAGGGTTCTGGCTGGGCCACTTAAAGACATTTAGAAAGTTGTCCCTAAGCTGCTCCTGTATTGTCTTGGATGTGTGCTTAAAGTAATTGTCTTGTTGGAAGGTGACCCATCAATCCCAGGCTAAGATCCAGGTCCACGTTTTTTATTAAGAATATCTCTGGACTTTGCTCCATTCAGCTTTACCTCAACCTTGACCAGTCTACCTATTCCAGCTGCTGAAATACACCCTCCCAGTATGATGCCATCACTATTCTTTAATGTAGGGATGGTATTGGGCAGATGATCAGCAGTGCCTGGTTTCCTCCAGACATGACGCTTAGAATTGAGGGCAAAAAGTTTCCATCTTGGTTTCATCAAGCCAGAGAATCTTATTTTTTACAGTCACAGACTCCTTTAGGTGTTTTTATATTTTTTTTTATTTTTTTTTTAACTCCAGGCGGGTATTCATGTGTCTTTTACTGAGGAGAGGCTGCTTTGTGGCTACTCTACCATAAAGCCCAGATTGGTGCAGGCTGCAGTGATGGTTGACATTCTGGATGTTTCTCCCATCTGCCCACAGGATTTTTTTTTTTTTATAGCAGATATGGATAAATGTTTCAACTCACTACATTCCTGGTTATACAGGTGCATCTCAATAAATTAGAATATCATTCAAAAGTTAATTTTTAAGTTATTTTACTAATTAAGTTCAAAAAGATATATATTCTATGGCTTACAGCTAATAAAAACCCAAAAGTTAGCATCTCAGAAAATTAGAATATTATATAAGACCAAATACAATATTCATATTTTAATACAGAATTCTGTACTTGGTCGGGGCTCCTTTTGTATAAATTACTACATCACTGCAGCATGGCATGGAGGCGATCAGCCTGTGGCACAGCTGAGATGTTATGGAAGAGCAGGTTGCTTTGATAGTGGCTTTCAGCTCATCTGCATTGTTGGGTCTGGTGTCTCTAATCTTCCCCTTGACAATACTCCATAGATTCTCTATGAGGTTTAGGTCAGGTGAGTTTACTGGCCAATCAAGCACAGTGATACCATGGCTACACTGACTTTGGACTTGATATAACATAGCGGACCTACACCAGCAGATGACATGGCTGCCCAAACCATCACTGACTGTGGAGACCTCTAGCAGCTTGGATTGTGGCCTCTCCACTCTTCTTCCAGACTCTGGGACCTTGATTTCCAAATGAAATGCAAAATTTACTTGCATCTGAAAACAGGACTTTGGACGATTGAGCAGCAGTCCAGTCCTTTTTCTCCTTAGCTAAGGTAAGACGCTTCTGACGTCGTCTCTGGTTCATGAGTGGTTTGACCCAAGAAATGTGACAGTTGTAGCCCATGTCCTAGACATGTCTGTGTGTATGTGATGGCTCTTGAAGCACTGACTCTAGCCGCAGTCCACTCCTTGTGACTCTCCCCCAAATTCTTGAATGACCTTTTCTTGACATTCCTTTCAAGGCTGTAGTTATTGCTGTTGCTTGTGCACCTTTTGATATCCACACTTTTCCTTCCACTCAATTTACCATTAATATGCTTGGATACAGCACTCTGTGAACAGCCAGCTTCTTTAGCAATGGCCTTTTGTGGATTGCCCTCCATGTTTAGGGTGACAATGACTTGAAGTCAGCAGTCTTTCCCATGAGTGTGTTGCCTACTGAACCAGACTGAGGTACCAATCTTGGGAAACCTTTTTTAGGTGTTTTGTATTGATTAGCTGATTAGAGTGTGACTCCATGAATCTACAATATATAACTTTTTCACAATATTCTAATTTTCTGAAATACTGACTTTTTTGTTTTCATTAGTTGTAAGCCATAATCATCAGCACTAAAATAAACGCTCAAAAAAGATCACTGTGTGTAATAAATCTATAATATGAGTTTCACTTTTTCAATTGAACTACTGAAATAAATTAGGGTTATCCTAGTCCATCCTTCATACTTCACTCCAGTTCATACACTTGTGCATATTAAAATTGCCATCCACAGCAACAAAAGTGGTGAATAAAACAGACCAATAGAGCATCTGTTTTTATGGAGATGAGTGTTGGAAGTATGTTGTGCACCAGGAGGAGCTCAGGCAGAGTAACCATTGGATTCTTGGTGACCTCTGTTACCAATGCCCTCCTTCCCTATTACTTAGTTTTGTGGGGCGACCAGCTCTAGGAAGAGTCCTGCTTGTTCCAAACTCTTTCCATTTAAGAATTATTGAGGACAGTGTGTTCTCGGTTCTGAGGTTTCAGCGGAGCAGAATCTTTTTTTGTACCCTTCTCCAGATCTGTTTCCACACACAATACTATCCCTGAACTCTACAGGCAAATCTTTCCTCCTCATGTCTTGGTATTTGTTCTGATATGCATTGTCAGCTGTGAGACCTTATATAGACAGGACTGTGTCTTTCTAAATAATTTCCAATCCACTGCATTTACCACAGATGACTCCAATCAAGGTGTAGAAACATCTCAAAGATAATCCAGAGAAATGGGATGCCCCCGAGCTAAATGTCAGTCATAGCAAAAGGGTCTGAATACTTACTGTGTACAGGTCCTTCTAAAAAAATTAGCATATTGTGATAAAGTTCATTATTTTCTGTAATGTACTGATAAACATTAGACTTTCATATATTTTAGATTCATTACACACCAACTGAAGTAGTTCAAGCCTTTTATTGTTTTAATATTGATGATTTTGGCATACAGCTCATGAAAACCCCAAATTCCTATCTAAAAAAATTAGCATATTATGAAAAGGTTCTCTAAACGAGCTATTAACCTAATCATCTGAATCAACTAATTAACTCTAAACACCTGCAACAGATTCCTGAGGCTTTTAAAAACTCCCAGCCTGGTTCATTACTCCAAACCGCAATCATGGGTAAGACTGCCGACCTGACTGCTGTCCAGAAGGCCATCATTGACACCCTCAAGCAAGGGGATAAGACACAGAAAGAAATTTCTGAACGAATAGGCTGTTCCCAGAGTGCTGTATCAAGGCACCTCAGTGGGAAGTCTGTGGGAAGGAAAAAGTGTGGCAGAAAATGCTGCACAACGAGAAGAGGTGACCGGACCCTGAGGAAGATTGTGGAGAAGGACCGATTCCAGACCTTGGGGGACCTGCGGAAGCAGTGGACTGAGTCTGGAGTAGAAACATCCAGAGCCACCGTGTACAGGCGTGTGCAGGAAATGGGCTACAGGTGCCGCATTCCCCAGGTTAAGCCACTTTTGAACCAGAAACAGCGGCAGAAGAGCCTGACCTGGGCTACAGAGAAGCAGCACTGGACTGTTGCTCAGTGGTCCAAAGTACTTTTTTCGGATGAAAGCAAATTTTGCATGTCATTCGGAAATCAAGGTGCCAGAGTCTGGAGGAAGACTGGGGAGAGGGAAATGCCAAAATGCCTGAAGTCCAGTGTCAAGTACCCACAGTCAGTGATGGTCTGGGGTGCCATGTCAGCTGCTGGTGTTGGTCCACTGTGTTTTATCAAGGGCAGGGTCAATGCAGCCGCTATCAGGAGATTGTGGAGCACTTCATGCTTCCATCTGCTGAAAAGCTTTATGGAGATGAAGATTTCATTTTTCAGCACGACCTGGCACCTGCTCACTGTGCCAACACCACTGGTAAATGGTTTACTGACCATGGTATTACTGTGCTCAATTGGCCTGCCAACTCTCCTGACCTGAACCCCATAGAGAATCTGTGGGATATTGGGAAGAGAAAGTTGAGAGACGCAAGACCCAACACTCTGGAAGAGCTTAAGGCCGCTATCGAAGCCTCCTGGGCCTCCATAACACCTCAGCAGTGCCACAGGCTGATGGCCTCCATGCCACGCCGCAGTGAAGCCTCCTGGGCCTCCATAACACCTCAGCAGTGCCACAGGCTGATGGCCTCCATGCCACGCCGCATTGAAGCAGTCATTTCTGCACAAGGATTCCCGACCAAGTATTGAGTGCATAACTGAACATAATTATTTGAAGGTTGACTTTTTTTGTATTAAAAACACTTTTCTTTTATTGGTCGGATGAAATATGCAAATTTTTTTAGATAGGAAATTTGGGTTTTCATGAGCTGTAGCCAAAATCATCAATATTAAAACAATAAAAGGCTTGAACTACTTCAGTTGTGTGTAATGAATCTAAAATATATGAAAGTCTAATGTTTATCAGCACATTACAGAAAATAATGAACTTTATCACAATATGCTAATTGTTTGAGAAGGACCTGTATATCCATACGAAATTATAGTTTTTCCCTTTTAATAAATTTGCAAAAATTCTAAAGTTTTCTTTTCACTTTCTCATTATGGGGTACTGAGTGCAGAATGATGGGGGGAAAACTTGATTTTTTTAAATAAAATTTATCAGAAGGCTGCAACATAAAATGTGAAAAAAAAAGTAAAAAGGTCTGAAGTCTTTCTAAATGCAGTGTAGCTTCATCTCTGCTCTAAAAACCTAGTAATCTAAATTGTTTAACTTCTTTTATGCCACAAACAAAGGGTTAAAAAAAAAGGGGGTTAATTTACACTTTCATATAACAATACTGACGAATAAATGTCTCCTTACTGATCAGTATTATGGCTCCTATTTTTATTTTATTTTGTGGTTCATTTACCATCAGTATGACTCCACAGTACAAAATACACGGAAGAAAACAGGCCCTACTGTCAGTGCATTATTTTGTAATATGGGATCTAAGAGTGTTTTCTCATATAGTTACATAGAAAAAAGTCAGATGTCCAAGTTCTGCAAGGGATAGAGGGAAGGGGAGCGGGAATCGAAATTCTGCACATTTACAGAAGCATTAATATTATTTTGTTCTGACAATTAATCTAAAGGCAGATTTACACATGTCGACCGACCAGGCAATTATCGTGGTGGGACTGTTCCATCCTGATAACTGCCTACTTGATTACATGCAGCAATATCCTCCACTGTTTGGGGATGAGTGGTGGCTACTGCTATCGCTCATCCTCGTACAGATTCATCGTTTCTGGGGAGCAGATCACTGTTTACAGCGTACTATCATTTTCCATGATGAAAATGTATTTTGTGCGTTCATCAGGTGATCTGCAGAACTTTTACATCGGCCAATTATCGGGCATGAGCATTCGTTCTAACATTCATTGTCATGCCCTAAAAGGGCTCTAGGTCCTCCACAAGTAATTATAGACCAGTAAGCTTAACTTCTGTTGTGGGAAAAAAGTTTGAAGGACTCTGAAGGGACTTTATACAAGAGCACATGATTAGATACACAGCTCAGCAGGCAGTATCACACAGGATAGGATTAGATACACAGTCAGCAGACAGTATCACACAGGGATAGGATTAGATACACAGCTCAGCAGACAGTATCACACAGGATAGGATTAGATACACAGCTCAGCAGACAGTATCACACAGGATAGGATTAGATACACAGCTCAGCAGACGGTATCACACAGGATAGGATTAGATACACAGCTCAGCAGACAGTATCACACATAGTAGGATTAGATACACAGCTCAGCAGACAGTATCACACAGGATAGGATTAGATACACAGCTCAGCAGACGGTATCACACAGGACAGGATTAGATACACAGCTCAGCAGTCAGTATCACACAGGATAGGATTACATACACAGCTCAGCAGACGGTATCACACAGGACAGGATTAGATACACAGCTCAGCAGTCAGTATCACACAGGATAGGATTAGATACACGGCTCAGCAGACAGTATCACACAGGATAGGATTAGATACATGGCTCATCAGACAGTATCACACAGAATAGGATTAGATACACAGCTCAGCAGACAGTATCACACAGGATAGGATTAGATACACAGCTCAGCAGACAGTATCACACAGGATAGGATTAGATACACAGCTCAGCAGGCAGTATCACACAGGGATAGGATTAGATACACAGCTCAGCAGACAGTATCACACAGGATAGGATTAGATACACAGCTCAGCAGACAGTATCACATAGGATAGGATTAGATACACAGCTCAGCAGACAGTATCACACAGGATAGGATTAGATACACAGCTCAGCAGACAGTATCACACAGGATAGGATTAGATACACAGCTCAGCAGACAGTATCACACAGGATAGGATTAGATACACAGCTCAGCAGACAGTATCACACATGATGGGATTAGATACACAGCTCAGCAGTCAGTATCACACAGGATAGGATTAGATACACAGCTCAGCAGACAGTATCACACAGGGATAGGATTAGATACACAGCTCAGCAGACAGTATCACACAGGGATAGGATTAGATACACAGCTCAGCAGACAGTATCACACAGGGATAGGATTAGATACACAGCTCAGCAGACAGTATCACACAGGATAGGATTAGATACACAGCTCAGCAGACAGTATCACACAGGATAGGATTAGATACACAGCTCAGCAGACGGTATCACACAGGATAGGATTAGATACACAGCTCAGCAGACAGTATCACACAGGATAGGATTAGATACACAGCTCAGCAGACAGTATCACACAGGATAGGATTAGATACACAGCTCAGCAGACGGTATCACACAGGACAGGATTAGATACACAGCTCAGCAGTCAGTATCACACAGGATAGGATTAGATACACAGCTCAGCAGACAGTATCACACAGGATAGGATTAGATACACAGCTCAGCAGACAGTATCACACATGATGGGATTAGATACACAGCTCAGCAGTCAGTATCACACAGGATAGGATTAGATACATGGCTCATCAGACAGTATCACACAGGATAGGATTAGATACACAGCTCAGCAGACAGTATCACACAGGATAGGATTAGATACACAGCTCAGCAGACAGTATCACACAGGATAGGATTAGATACACAGCTCAGCAGACAGTATCACACAGGATAGGATTAGATACACAGCTCAGCAGACAGTGGGGCGGGTGCTGTAGAGGTCACTGTTATGGGGGATACTGTAAATATCTTTTAACGACACAGAAACATTTAATGAAATAGATGAAATATATCTGTACGAAGCCGCGTTCTTCTGATAGTTTGTTATAATTTGGATGATTATGGCTTACAGTTTATGAAAACCCCAAAGTCCCAATCTCAGCTCCCCATTGCTCAGGGGGTACGGATTAATTAGCTGACTAGAGTGTGACACTGAGCCTAGAATTACTACTTCTGTATGGGATCCGGCCCCGGAGCGCTACTCTGCTTCTGTACGGGAGCTGGCCCCGGAGCGCTCCTCTGCGTCTGTTCGGGATCCGGCCCCGTAGCGCTCCTCTGCGTCTGTACGGGATCCGGCCCCGTAGCGCTCCTCTGCGTCTGTACGGGATCCGGCCCCGGAGCGCTCCTCTGCGTCTGTACGGGATCTGGCCCCGTAGCGCTCCTCTGCGTCTATACTGGAGCCGGCCCAGGAGCGCTCCTCTGCGTCTGTACTGGAGCCGGCCCTCTGCGTCTGTACGGGATCAGGCCCTGGAGCGCTCCTCTGTGTCTGTACGGGATCCGGCCCCGGAGCGCTCCTCTGCTTCTGTACTGGAGCCGGCCCCGGAGCGCTCCTCTGCTTCTGTACTGGACCCGGCCCCGGAGCGCTCCTCTGCTTCTGTACGGGAGCCGGCCCCGGATCGCTCCTCTGCCTCTGTACGGGAGCCGGCCCCGGATCGCTCCTCTGCTTCTGTACGGGAGCCGGCCCCGGAGCGCTCCTCTGCTTCTGTACGGGAGCCGGCCCCGGAGCGCTCCTCTGCTTCTGTACGGGAGCCGGCCCCGGAGCGCTCCTCTGCTTCTGTACGGGAGGCGGCCCCGGAGCGCTCCTCTGCTTCTGTACGGGAGCCGGCCCCGGAGCGCTCCTCTGCTTCTGTACTGGACCCGGACCCGGAGCGCTCCTCTGCGTCTGTACGGGATCTGGCCCTGGAGCGCTCCTCTACGTCTGTACGGGAGCCGGCCCCGGAGCGCTCCTCTGCGTCTGTACGGGATCTGGCCCCGGAGCGCTCCTCTGCTTCTGTACGGGAGGCGGCCCCGGAGCGCTCCTCTGCTTCTGTACGGGAGCCGGCCCCGGAGCGCTCCTCTGCTTCTGTACTGGACCCGGACCCGGAGCGCTCCTCTGCGTCTGTACGGGATCTGGCCCTGGAGCGCTCCTCTACGTCTGTACGGGAGCCGGCCCCGGAGCGCTCCTCTGCGTCTGTACGGGATCTGGCCCCGGAGCGCTCCTCTGCGTCTGTACGGGATCTGGCCCCGGAGCGCTCCTCTGCGTCTGTACGGGATCTGGCCCTGGAGCGCTCCTCTGCGTCTGTACGGGATCTGGCCCTGGAGCGCTCCTCTGCGTCTGTACGGGATCTGGCCCTGGAGCGCTCCTCTGCGTCTGTACGGGAGCCGGCCCCGGAGCGCTCCTCTGCGTCTGTACGGGATCTGGCCCCGGAGCGCTCCTCTGCGTCTGTATGGGATCTGGCCCTGGAGCGCTCCTCTGCGTCTGTACGGCATCTGGCCCCGGAGCGCTCCTCTGCTTCTGTACGGGAGCCGGCCCCGGAGCGCTCCTCTGCTTCTGTACGGGAGCCGGCCCCGGAGCGCTCCTCTGCTTCTGTACGGGAGCCGGCCCCGGAGCGCTCCTCTGCTTCTGTACGGGAGCCGGCCCCGGAGCGCTCCTCTGCTTCTGTACGGGAGCCGGCCCCGGAGCGCTCCTCTGCTTCTGTACGGGAGCCGGCCCCGGAGCGCTCCTCTGCTTCTGTACGGGAGCCGGCCCCGGAGCGCTCCTCTGCTTCTGTACGGGAGCCGGCCCCGGAGCGCTCCTCTGCTTCTGTACGGGAGCCGGCCCCGGAGCGCTCCTCTGCTTCTGTACGGGAGCCGGCCCCGGAGCGCTCCTCTGCTTCTGTACGGGAGCCGGCCCCGGAGCGCTCCTCTGCTTCTGTGCGGGAGCTGGCCCCGGAGCGCTCCTCTGCTTCTGTACTGGACCCGGAGCGCTCCTCTGCGTCTGTACGGGATCTGGCCCCGGAGCGCTCCTCTACGTCTGTACGGGAGCCGGCCCCGGAGCGCTCCTCTGCGTCTGTACGGGATCTGGCCCTGGAGCGCTCCTCTGCGTCTGTACGGGATCTGGCCCTGGAGCGCTCCTCTGTGTCTGTACGGGATCCGGCCCCGGAGCGCTCCTCTCCCCTGGCTTTAGTGACTGGACACTCCTCTCTTGTGTCATTAAGCTACTAGGAATAAGATTTATGTGGTGTAAAACCACAAACATGTCACCACAGCCACATAAGTAGAAAATTTAAGATGAGGCATTAAACTCCAAACCAGCACATGAAGCCCAAACCTAGGAGCCACATTCCAGACAGACCTGCCGTACAATTCCCTGTAACTCCCTTGAGCTAATTCACAGCAACATCCCTACTCCAGACGGTGTAGTTCCTATACCCCATAAACATATTACAACTGACGGCCCCCTGACTTTAGAGACTACACTAAAAAGTCCTAGGACCACTTCTCATGCCACCCCACTCTAGCAGACAGAAGGACAAGTACTTCTGCATGGGTCACTCACATATACCCCACTGACCCCCACATTGCCAGAGCCACTCGTTATGTGACCCCTCTCCCACAGACAGCAGCACATGGGTCCCACACACCACATGCCCCCTCCTCACAGATTTACACCCCATAAAGCCCCCCCAGATCTGCACCCTCATGTCTCCAGAATACACCACATGCCCCCCTCACAGATTTACACCCCATAAAGCCCCCCTCCCCAGATCTGCACCTTCATGTCCCCAGAATACACCACATGCCCCCTCACAGATTTACACCCCATAAAGCCTCCCCCCCCACAGATCTGCACCCTCATGGCCCCAGAATACACCACATGCCCCCCTCACAGATTTACACCCCATAAAGCCCCCCTCCCCAGATCTGCACCTTCATGTCCCCAGAATACACCACATGCCCCCTCACAAATTTACACCCCATAAAGCCCCCCAGATCTGCACCCTCATGTCTCCAGAATACACCACATGCCCCCTCACAGATTTATACCCCATCAAGTCCCCCCTCACAGATTTGCACCCTCATAGCCCCAGAATACACCACATGCCCCCTCACAGATTTACACCCCATAAAGCCCCCCCCAGATCTGCACCCTCATGTCTCTAGAATACACCACATGCCCCCCTCACAAATTTACACCCCATAAAGCCCCCCCAGATTTGCATCCTGATGTCTCTAGAATACACCACATGCCCCCCTCACAAATTTACACCCCATAAAGCCCCCCCAGATCTGCACCCTCATGTCTCCAGAATACACCACATGCCCCCTCACAGATTTATACCCCATCAAGTCCCCCCCCACAGATTTGCACCCTCATAGCCCCAGAATACACCACATGCCCCCCTCACAGATTTACACCCCATAAAGCCCCCCCCGATCTGCACCCTCATGTCTCTAGAATACACCACATGCCCCCCTCACAAATTTACACCCCATAAAGCCCCCCCAGATCTGCACCCTCATGTCTCCAGAATACACCACATGCCCCCTCACAGATTTATACCCCATCAAGTCCCCCCCCACAGATTTGCACCCTTATAGCCCCAGAATACACCACATGCCCCCCTCACAGATTTACACCCCATAAAGCCCCCCCGATCTGCACCCTCATGTCTCTAGAATACACCACATGCCCCCCTCACAAATTTACACCCCATAAAGCCCCCCCAGATCTGCACCCTCATGTCTCCAGAATACACCACATGCCCCCTCACAGATTTATACCCCATCAAGTCCCCCCCCCACAGATTTGCACCCTCATAGCCCCAGAATACACCACATGCCCCCCTCACAGATTTACACCCCATAAAGCCCCCCCGATCTGCACCCTCATGTCTCTAGAATACACCACATGCCCCCTCACAGATTTATACCCCATAAAGCCCCCCCCCAGATCTGCACCCTCATGTCCCCCAGAATACACCACATGCCCCCTCCTCACAGATTTAACCCCTTGTTTGATCTGCATGGGTCCCACACACCACATGCCCCCTGTGAGAGATAGAACTCCATCTTGTATATCCTATATCTATCTGAACCAGAATTCATATAGAGGTTATTAAAAAAGTGTCAGCTCTTTGCAGGCACGCTGGGGGGGAATCAGCTGACAACCCCCCCCCCCCCTTCCTGTTCTATTTTTATAAATAGAAGTTTAAGATCCTCTTTCTGATAAATAGGTTTAGTTTCTTCTGTCTTTGTGGTTTTATGTGACGCACGGCTGTTTGGCGTCTACCAATAATTATGGTTGTGCTCGGATCGGCTCATGAACACACCCTACCTAACTCTACCTAATAGCAGCAGGATTATGCCGGAACTGCTGGAGAAGGGCGGCCTAAAGGGGGCAACCAAAGAAAAAGGGGAGGGGTGTAACGCCGACGTACCGCACCTGTGGCTGTGTGCCTGCAGGTATAAATAGGCTGTAGGGCCCCACCTCCCCTCCCACAAACACGGCAATTGTATTGCCTAACACTTGTGCTCGGATCGGCTCATGTAAGAACACACCCTACCTAACTCTACCTAATAGCAGCAAGATTATGCCGGAACTGCTGTAGAAGGGCGGCCTAAAGGGGCCAAAAATAACAGACCATAGATATAGCAAAAGAATCTTTATGACATATAATTACATAACCAAATCTTGAAAGGCAAGTGACAATTCATGATGAAGATCGGGAATATAATGAGTATAGCAAGCAGAACTCCATCGACCCATTTTTTTTATGATATGGACCGGTACGTTATCCTCCGAAGCAGCTGAAGCTGTGCCAATACGTAAAGAGTGACCAGTAATAGACAAAGGGTTAACTCCGGAATTGGCTAACAATATGCGGATGAACTTGAGGAACGTATTGATATTCAAGGGAGCATCGTCCAACTTGAGCAAGGGGGAATCCACTGGCTCAGCTTTGATAAACTGCAACCACTGATGCAATACCCTCACCGGGCAACATTTATTACCAGTGGCAAAATACTTGACTGTTACAGGTTCCCCCGGCCAGGTCGTCTTGGAGGCTAATAAGGTAAGAATATAGCAAGAGCTACTCCAGCGCAGCTGACTCTTGCGTAAGTAATTTAAAGATGTGCTAGCGCAGGAAAACTCACCCGGCCTGAGGAACCCATAGAAAGCCAAGTACATGGCTGTTTTAATTAGTAGGCTGATGTGCCAACCAAACGGTTTATTCTGCAACATGTCTGATAAAGACCTAAACATGCTACCAGTAAAAGGCTGTCGAGTGGGTCGTTTCTTGACGGACACCTTCTGAATACCCTTTAATAAGGCCTTAACTGGATGGGCTGAGAACATAGACGGTTGGTCGGGATACTGGCAATACCAATAATGTTGAATACCGGCCAGGTACAGTTTAATAGTGCTATGGGCCAAGTGTAGATGAGAGTGGCAAAAGGCAACAAATGCGAGTATGCAAGTTATAGGCCCCTCTCCCGCAGGGGGGTATGTATGTTTAAATCTACCAAACAATAGCCAGGCCGTTTTATAAGTCCTAAGGGTATTGGTGGACAATGAATTGACCATAAGGCTTCTGGCTACAGCGAGATGTGCCCCTAATCCATCAGCAACTGGAAATGATGAGGAGTTGGCGTCGGCAAACGATCTGCGCCCGGAAAAACCTAAAAAAAAGAGTTGAATATTAAACCGGGACAGGAGCATCCGCTGCTACATTATGCTGCCCACTGATGTGCGTGCAAACGAAGTGAAAAAAACTTAATTAGACTTACAGGTAATTGTTTCCTTGAGTCCACCATGACAGCTTAACCTGGAGATTGACCCCTTGACCTCCGTAGGGGCAGGAACACAGAGAGTTTAAAAGGCCACCACCCATTCTCACCCTGCTTACCAAATTACCAAGTGGGTGCAGCCTTCATTTTATGTATATATACTGTATATATATATATATATATATATATATATATATATATATTATTATTATTATTTAAAAAAAAAAAATTAAATTTTTTTGGGAGTATTTAACATTTATTTTTTTTTTTAATATTAATTCATACTCGAACCCCTCTTTAAATTTTCAGGGGGCGGAATATACCAGCCGTCATTGTGGACTCAAGGAAACAGAATTACCGGTAAGTCTAATTACGGTTTTTCCATTTCGTCCACCATGACGGCTTAACCTGGAGAACTACCAGATTATTTAGTAGGGTGGGTAACTGCTTGCAAGACCTTTTGACCGAAGGTCAAGTCAGCAGAAGCCAGGACGTTAATTCGATAGTGCTTATAAAAAGGTATTAATACTGGACCAGGTGGCTGCTCTGCAGATTTTATCTAAGGAAACACCTCCATTTTTCTGCCCATGAGGAGGCTACCGCTCTTGTGGAATGAGCCCTTATCTCTGTAGGATTATCAAGACCCGCCATCTGGTAGCAGTAGGATATGGTGGACCTGATCCAGCACCCAATGGAGGCCTTAGATGCTTTCTTTCCTTTGTTTGGACCAGCAAACTGAACGAGAAGATTATCTTCCTTCCTGAATTCTTCTGTTGCCTTTAGGTATTGTAAGACAGTATCTCGGACATCCAGAAGTTGGTATTGATCCTCAGATGTACTCGTCACCTCTTTAGGGAATGACAGGAGGACAATTTCCTGATCTCTATGAAAGTCAGAAACGACCTTTGGAGGCAAACCTGGATCCAACTTTAATACAATTTTATCGGGAAACATAGAAAGATAGGGTTTCCGACAGGAGAGAGCCTGGATCTCTCCTAAATGTCTAGCTGACGTTATAGCTATTAAGAAGGCAGCTTTGAGCGTCAGATGTTTTACAGAAATGTCCTGTGCTGGGGTAAATGGTGGTTTCCTTAGTCCTTTCAGGACCCGTTCTAAGTCCTACTGAGGGGCCCTTGGGGTTATTGATGGTCTTAATCTCGAGGCAGCTCTTACGAATCTTCTCACCCATCTATGGCTGGCCAGGTCTGTGTCCTAGCATGCTCCTAAGGCCGAGATCTGTACTTTGAGTGTACTAGGTCTCAAACCCAAATCCAGCCCCCTATGGAGAAAATCAAGAATATGTGAAAACTCTTGGGGCTGAGGAAATTCCGAAGGGTAGAGCCGTGAATTGAAAGTGGTTTACCACTCCAGTGCTGTCTATCAGGGCAAACCTGAGATATTTTTGTGAGTTTTCGTGTATGTGGACGTGATAGTAAGCGTCCTTTAAATCTATGGATGTCATGTAATCTCCTACTTTGATTAGAGGAGTGATGGACGTTATAGATTCCATTTTGAACGTCCTGTAAACAATGGACGTATTTAACCTCTTTAGGTTTATGATGGTACGAAAGGAGCCGTCTGGCTTCTGTACCAAAAACAGGTTGGAATAATAACCCCTTCCTTCTTCTGAACAGGGGACTTTTACTACCACACCTGACTCTATCAACTGCAGATTGCCTTGCCAAATCCTTCTCAGAACTTTTGAGCTGTGAGAGATTATCCGAAACTTTTTTGGAGGGGTTGAAGAAAATTCTATCCGATAACCGTTTATTAAAATATCCAAAAGGTTAGAAATCTCCTCAACCTTCCTCCCACTCTGGCGTCATTATTTGTCAGACTGTTTGTTTTGGGGATTGAGAAGTAACCCTCTGCCCTTTGCTCCTTTTTAGTAGCTCCAGCTACCCGTTTTCCCTTTCCCCCTATAGGACCTGGATTGGATGTTAAAGGGACCAAATGGCTTCTTTTTGTTTTCCTCAATCCCTTCTTTTTATGTGTCGCTTTCTTGAGGATAGAAATCAGTACGGGACCAAAAACATATTCCCCTGAAAAAGCATAATTTAGATTTTGACATTCTATCGCCTCCCCAAGATTTCATCCACAGGGCCCTCCTTGCGGAATTTGAAAGAGCAGCATCCTTAGCGGCACGGACTCGGCTGAGGCATCTGCCAAAAATGCTGTAGCTGATTTGAGGAGAGGAATGGAATTTAGAATTTCCTCTCTCCCGGTTTTATTCTTAATATGGTTTTCAAGTTCTTTAAGCCAGAAGTACATTGATCTAGCTACGGAGGTTGCAGCTATGTTCGTTTTTATACCGAACATGGATGTTTCCCAGGACTTTTTCAGGAGAGAATCCACCTTTCTCTCCATTGGATCCTTTAATTGGGAGGAGTCCTCAAAGGGAAGGGAGGTCTTTTTGACTACCTGGACGTCGATTTTCGGAATTTTGTTAAATATTTTTATATTGGTTGGGTCAAACAGTAATCTATTTTTGAATTCTCTGGGGACTCCCAGTCTCCTTTTACGGTCCGTCCACTCATCCATGATCATATCCTTTATATTTTCGTTCACTGGAAAAACTTTAGATTTCTTGACTCTGAGCCCACTAAACATCTCGTCTTGGACCGATCAGGGTTTTTGCACCTCCTCAATGCCCATGGTTGCCCTCACGGCGCCCAATAATTCCTCCATCTCTTTAGATGAAAATAAACACTTTTTCCTGTCCTACACTATTTCTCCCTCTGACAATGTGTCTATGTTCTGTCTAGAGGTGGAATCGTCTTCGTCCATGTCCTCTGATTCAGAGGAGGATGGAGCGGACACTAGCAATCTTTTTGCAGGCGGGGCAGATCTGAGAGAGAGGCTAGCGAGGATTTTATTTTGCTCTAAATCATTGATTTGACCTCCATAAGTATGGATGGTTGCTCCTCTTTGACAAGCTCATTAAGCTTCTTTTTGTGATTTTCCAGCAATCTTTTGCCACAAGTAGCGCATCTAGGGATTTTGGCCTTAGTTCTGGGCTCTTTAATTCCCTAAAAGAGTAGCAACCCAGTATCAGTAGGCTATTGCAAGAGGTAGCATAACAACATGATACATGTTTTCCTTCCCCACAGGGGAACTCACGATTTGAGCAGCCGAGGGGGCATCTTTGGAGTCCACCTGGTCTGCAGGGGTATCGGGGGCTGACATCTGGAGCAGGAGCCTTACTGGGATGCTAGTGCCTTTCAAATCTCCCGCCCTTGAGCGATGGATGCGGCGTCTGATGTCATCTTTGTGCACGCGCGTCCCGGCTCATAGCTCCGCCTTCTCAACCTCCTGCCGGCCGAAACAGAGAACGACGCTGCGGCTTCACACTAATGGGTCCGCATGCAGCGCGTTCAACGGTGCGCGGTCATCTTCCTACTGAGGGAAGGGGGACCCTGCGCTTTGGGGAGGGATTCAGGCCCTGCAAGAATGGGAACGAGATTCACTCCATAGTCCTCCTCTGCCTAGCTTAGGACGGAGCCACCGTAAAGCAGAGGGAAGGGATAAGCGATCCCCACAGGTATTAAAAATAACACACTGCCATCTTCTCACCTCCTACAGGAGGTCTCTCTGTGAGGTGCCCCCCGTAGGGACAGGAGACACTTAAGGTGAGAGTGGGTGGTGGCCTTTTAAACTCTGTGTTCCTGCCCCTACAGAGGTCAAGGGGTCAATCTCCAGGTTAAGCCGTCATGGTGGACAAAATGGAAATTATGTTGTAAAGATTTTGACCCAAACATTAATTTGCTAGCAAAGAAATACTGCAGAACTGGCTTTGACTGTGTCCAGTCTTGCCACTTGATACCATGCCACCGCCATAGGTCTGGTAGAATGGGGAGTAGCTTAAAAGAATCTATAATATCTGCTTTAGATAACCAGGCTCCTTTACCCAACCTAAGTATGACCTGAATAGCCTAATCGATAGACGCATACTTCATGGAAAATTCTTCCAAGGGGATCAATGAATTCAAACTGGGTATGGGTAAGGAATGTGGGACCGACAAGTCATAAATCAATCTCTTTTTATTAGAAAATTTGCTGGACACTACCCCAACCGGATTAATCAAAAGGGGGCTGCTTCAATGGCCAATTAAATAACCCCTATCTAACTCCATTTGAATTAACTGAGAAATAGCTTCGGGGTCTTTGAATGCCGATAATAAATTCTTGCACTCATGTGGGGCGAGCATACCTGTATGGGCGAGGGAGGGCGAGCATACCTGTATGAAAACTGTTGACTAAGCCGTTGAGTACAAACTGAACCCAACCTGGGTCTGGATGAGCGGCTAACAAACAAGTAAGGAGTTTCACATTCACCACGCTTAGTCACGCAGGATTATTGCCCTTTTGAGGGCATGCAACTCGGGGGTGGGCCCTAAAGCAAATGGCACATAAATGCAACAATCTGCACTGGCTGTAGTGGCATGCAGAAAAGTTTAAATTGTTACAAATTTTCGACTTGCCTAGATTTGATTGACCCGACTTATCCACTCCGGAGACCACCCTGCTAACTGATGGGTCTGGAACCGCAGCAGGCTGGACAGGTTCTGTTGCGTGGCTAATATTGGAACACCAGCCAGCAGTATGAGCGTAGGAGTTACATACCGTACAGGTTGGGGCCTTAAGACCCGCAAAATGGCAACAAAATAGCTCTGTGTCAATGATGGAACAATCGACCGTATGCTGACACTGTGCAAGAGCGGCTGCTGCCTTAGCCTAAAATGAGCGGTGATAGTGGTAGAAAGCAGTACCACCATATTTATACCCCAAGTCTACGACTTTATACATATAGAGGTCTAACTCCTCCCTCCTAAGTGGGCTAAGCGTACAAACTACATCCCGATACAAGCTAAAAGCCAACACAAATTCAGCAATAGTGAGCTTCCTATTCAATCTAAAGTCCCTAGACTTTAATATCACCGAGACCTCACCGCAAGTTATGGTTTTGTTATCTGGGACCTCATGAGTAGCTATGAGAAGAGATGCCAGATTGACATCTCTCCCTGCAAGGATGTCTTGTCGTATGCTAGCGGGTATGAAATGAGACGGTGCAATAATGGGAGTAGGACTGAAGCCAACAGGAACATTACACTGAGGAATAGTGGCTATTGCCGGTGTCTGCCCCATCAAACCAGAAGCAGCAGTACTGGCTTCGACTGTGTCCAGTCTAGCCTGAATGTCAGACATTGAAGAAGCCATCGTGTTAATGACAGCGTGTAGGAGTTGGTGACGTCTGGATGGTATTCATGGAAATCACTTCCTGGCTTGGTGAAGCCGAATCTGTAAAGCTCTGCCTTTCTAGCTGAGGTTGAGAACGGAATTCCTCTTTTAGACAATTCTGCCGTGAACTTCGGGATGGTCCATAACCTCAATGAAGGCATACTGTCTTGTACTGATTGTAGATCACCACTGTCGCGAGAGGAGGAAGAGCCCTCGGCAAGAAACTCTTGAGACATCTCCCTACTAAAAGAGCTAAATCAGGTGACCAGCTAGCACCCCAAACAACAAACACTGTGCCACCCTGAATAACCATACCAACACCTTATTATAAATGAAGTATAGAGAACCGCCACCTACAACCGTGCGTAACACTTAAACCTACAGTCGTGCAACACTATACCCCGATCCTGTAGTCGTGACAGGACTAGTAAAGTCATGACAGACATAGCCCCGTTGCCTGAAGTTGTGACAGGTCTTGACATTGGGTCTGTAGTCGTGACAGACATAGCCCCATTGCCTGTAGTTGTGACAGGACTTAAAATCGAGTCTGTAGTCTTGACAGACCTTGCATACAAATTTATTTATTTTTTTCCAGCAACAGAGACAGGCCTCCAAGCTGTGCCCTGACTAGCGCGCAATTGTGGGCCTGTATGTGGCAGAACGGCACACTGGCCCCTGAAATGTTCTAAAAACATGCCTGTAACCGTGACTGGACCAGTGTTGTTTTTTGGACATATACCTTAATGGAAATGCTATGACTGTCTGCAGGTACCAACTACCCCCATACATGAACTGTAGAACTACTAGAAGTGCCAACAGGAAGTCTAGTGCCTGTGCATGAGGTGGAAAAAAGGCACACCTGTGATGAAAAACACAGCCTAACCCCCTGCCCATAGTATGGCAAACAAGGCCCCTACCATACCTACCTTTGATTACAGGAAGACAAGATAGGGATAGGACTGCAGCGCACACCTAGTGTAGCTGACTGTACTACCGGAAATTAAGGAAAAACCAACTTGATTATTATTATTTTTTAACCAAAAGGACCCCCAGCAACATCCAGCTAAACGTGGAGA
This sequence comes from Bufo gargarizans, assembly GCF_014858855.1. NCBI lineage: Eukaryota > Metazoa > Chordata > Amphibia > Anura > Bufonidae > Bufo > Bufo gargarizans. The sequence goes on along the minus strand of NC_058083.1, from coordinate 534,686,983 downwards.
ACATAACGAGCAGCACTTGGATGTGCTGGCGAAGCTGCTGAGCTGCGCAGCAAAAAATGACCAGCGGGTGGCGCCCGCACACCCCGACCGCTGCGACACGCACTGGGAAGGGCCGAGCACGCCGGCTGTGAGCCCAGTGCGCGCCCCTCGAGACAGTTACGAAAATGAAAGTAGCCCCCGCCAACCCTGCCCCCCGGATAACAGCCTCGATCGTAACATGTTGCAGGCTGCCAGCAAGCCCCAGCAGCCTTCGTCCAACCAGGAGTAACAGCGCCTTGCTGTGGAAAAATGCTTCACTGCCGAACCGCCACTAGCACACCCAGAATCACCCAGATAGTGACCCAGCCGAACCGGAAGTGCTTGTAACGCCGATGTACCGCACCTGTGGCTGTGTGCCTGCAGGTATAAATAGGCTGTAGGGCCTTGCCTCCCCTCTCACAAACACTGCAATTGTATTGCCTAACACTATAAGATTGTCTGCTAATTTATAATAAAATAGATTACTGATTACAACCATTGCGTGTATCGGACTTCTCTGTAAACATTACGCTATTTGAATTCGGAACCCATAATCATAGACACAGGGGTAATTGTGCAATTGCCCTCACACCCCCTCACAGATTTACAGCCTATAAAGCCCCCCCCCCTAGATCTGCACCCTCATGTCTCCAGAATACACCACATGCCCGCCTCACAGATTTACACCCCATGAAGCCCCCCCAGATCAGCACCCTCATGTCTCCAGAATACACCACATGCCCCCTCACATATTTATACCCCATAAAGCCCCCCCCCCCAGATCTGCACCCTCATGTCTCCAGAATACACCACATGCCCCCCTCACAGATTTACACTCCATAAAGCCCCCCCCCCAGATCTGCACCCTCATGTCTCCAGAATACACCACATGCCCCCCTCACAGATTTACACCCCATAAAGCCCCCCCTAGATCTGCACCCTCATGTCTCCAGAATACACCACATGCCCTCCTCACAGATTTACACCCCATAAAGCCCCCTCAGATCTGCACCCTCATGTCTCCAGAATACACCACATGCCCCCCTCACAAATTTACACCCCATAAAGCCCCCCCCAGATCTGCACCCTCACGTCTCCAGAATACACCACATGCCCCCTCACAGATTTACACCCCATAAAGCCCCTCCCAGATCTGCACCCTCATGTCTCCAGAATACACCACATGCCCTCCTCACAGATTTACACCCCATAAAGCCCCCCCCCCCCCCAGATCTGCACCCTCATGTCTCCAGAATACACCACATGCCCCCCTCACAGATTTACACTCCATAAAGCCCCCTCCCCCCTAGATCTGCACCCTCATGTCTCCAGAATACACCACATGCCCCCTCACAGATTTACACTCCATAAAGCCACCCCCCCCCCCAGATCTGCACCCTCATGTCTCCAGAATACACCACATGCCCCCTCCTCACAGATTTACACCCCATAAAGCCCCCCTAGATCTGCACCCTCATGTCTCCAGAATACACCACATTCCCCCCTCACAGATTTACACCCCATAAAGCCCCCCCCTAGATCTGCACCCTCATGTCTTCAGAATACACCACATGCCCCTCTCACAGATTTATACCCCATAAAGCCCCCCCCCCCCCAGATCTGCACCCTCATGTCTCCAGAATACACCACATGCCCCCCTCACAGATTTACACCCCATAAAGCCCCCCCCCCCCTAGATCTGCACCCTCATGTCTCCAGAATACACCACATTCCCCCCTCACAGATTTACACCCCATAAAGCCCCCCCCCCCAGATCTGCACCCTCATGTCTCCAGAATACACCACATGCCCCCCCCCACATATTTATACCCCATAAAGCCCCCCCCCCCCCCCAGATCTGCACCCTCATGTCTCCAGAATACACCACATGCCCTCCTCACAGATTTACACCCCATAAAGCCCCCCCCCCCAGATCTGCACCCTCATGTCTCCAGAATACACCACATGCCCCCCTCACAGATTTACACTCCATAAAGCCCCCTCCCCCCCTAGATCTGCACCCTCATGTCTCCAGAATACACCACATGCCCCCTCACAGATTTACACCCCATAAAGCCCCCTTAGATCTGCACCCTCATGTCTCCAGAATACACCACATGCCCCCTCACAGATTTACACCCCATAAACCCTCCCCTAGATCTGCACCCTCATGTCTCCAGAATACACCACATGCCCCCCTCACAGATTTACACCCCATAAAGTTCCCCCTCAGATCTGCACCCTCATGTCTCCAGAATACACCACATGCCCCCTCACAGATTTACACCCCATAAAACCCCCCTAGATCTGCACCCTCATGTCTCCAGAATACACCACATGCCCCCCTCACAGATTTACAGCCCATAAAGCCCCCCCAGATCTGCACCCTCATGTCTCCAGAATACACCACATGCCCCCCTCACAGATTTACACCCCATAAAGTCCCCCCCCCCAGATCTGCACCCTCATGTCTCCAGAATACACCACATGCCCCCCTCACAGATTTACACCCCATAAAGCCCCCCAGATCTGCACCCTCATGTCTCCAGAATACACCACATGCCCCCCTCACAGATTTACACCCCATAAAGTCCCCCCCCCCAGATCTGCACCCTCATGTCTCCAGAATACACCACATGCCCCCCTCACAGATTTACACCCCATAAAGCCCCCCCAGATCTGCACCCTCATGTCTCCAGAATACACCACATGCCCCCCTCACAGATTTACACCCCATAAAGTCCCCCCCCCCAGATCTGCACCCTCATGTCTCCAGAATACACCACATGCCCCCCTCACAGATTTACACCCCATAAAGTCCCCCCCCCAGATCTGCACCCTCACGTCTCCAGAATACACCACATGCCCCCTCACAGATTTACACCCCATAAAACCCCCTAGATCTGCACCCTCATGTCTCCAGAATACACCACATGCCCCCCTCACAGATTTACACCCCATAAAGCCCCCCCAGATCTGCACCCTCATGTCTCCAGAATACACCACATGCCCCCCTCACAGATTTACACCCCATAAAGCCCCCCCAGATCTGCACCCTCATGTCTCCAGAATACACCACATGCCCCCCTCACAGATTTACACCCCATAAAGTCCCCCCCCCCCAGATCTGCACCCTCATGTCTCCAGAATACACCACATGCCCCCTCCCCTGCTCCCCGTGAAGCTCTGTGTACTCCAGGACTGCAGCTCGTCCTCCCTCACTAGGCAGCTTACACACTGCCCCTCCTCCTTCCACAAGCTCCTGCAGTCCGGGTTTGTCAGCACTTCCCACATTTGTGACCATGAAGGAGCATGTGACCAGAAACATCACAGACCTCCTTCTCACAACTCCACTCTAGCATCTACCGAGGTGAGATCTGCAGGTCAGTTATTGGTCTTGGTTCTGGGTTTATTAGAATGGAGCGGTTCTATAGGTGATATATAGCAGGTCCAGCCAGCAGGGGGCAGCACCGGCCATAGAGAGTCTCTGCTCACAGGAGGGGAGTTCTCCTCAGACATGTCTGCTCTCCCCCTGGAATATTAGGAGACCCCCAGACCCCTGTAAGAGCGGCTGTTCTCCTGGATTAGAGGGGTCTTCCATCACACACTGTTCTGTGATATCACTAGGATATGGAGTCAGTGTGTGATCGGTGGGGACAACCTCTTCTAGATGAAGGGGCTGCAGCGCTGTGTCCTCTCCTCACTGTCCCTGCACAGCGGAGGCCGGAGCTCTAATGAGCAGGAACTGTGGAGGGGAGGCCGCGCTGAACCGGGGCTGCCCCCGTCAGTCCCATCCTGGTCCCCGGACCCCACAGTTCACACAGTGATGTCTTCTCCTGGTGATAGAACCTCAGTGTGAGGGGAATGTCCCTAGAAATGGGATGAGATCGGTGACTCAAAGATGACGGCCGTGACCGGGGATTGTCTGCACAGTAGTATGTAGATAAGTGCACACGCGGCGTCTGTACATGGCGGACACGCGGCGTCTGTGAATACATGCCTGTGTACATGGCGGACAGGACTTCTCCTCACTCATCACCGCACAGTATAGAGATATTATATAGCTTCTCATGTATATATATAGTACAGACCAAAAGTTTGGACATACCTTCTCATTCAAAGAGTTTTCTTTATTTTCATGACTATGAAAATTGTAGATTCACACTGAAGGCATCAAAACTATGAATTAACACATGTGGAATTATATACATAACAAAAAAGTGTGAAACAGCTGAAAATATGTCATATTCTAGGTTCTTCAAAGTAGCCACCTTTTGCTTTGATTACTGCTTTGCACTCTCTTGGCATTCTCTTGATGAGCTTCAAGAGGTAGTCACCTGAAATGGTCTCCACTTCACAGGTGTGCCCTGTCAGGTTCAATAAGTGGGATTTCTTGCCTTATAAATGGGGTTGGGACCATCAGTTGCGTTGTGGAGAAGTCAGGTGGATACACAGCTGATAGTCCTACTGAATAGACTGTTAGAATTTGTATTATGGCAAGAAAAAAGCAGCTAAGTAAAGAAAAACGAGTGGCCATCATTACTTTAAGAAATGAAGGTCAGTCAGTCCGAAAAATTTGAAAAACTTTAAAAGTGTCCCCAAGTGCAGTCACAAAAACCATCAAGCACTACAAAGAAACTGGCTCACATGCAGACCGCCCCAGGAAAGGAAGACCAAGAGTCACCTCTGCTGCGGAGGATAAGTTCACCCGAGTCACCAGCCTCAGGAATCGCAGGTTAACAGCCGCTCAGATTAGAGACCAGGTCAATGCCACACACAGTTCTAGCAGCAGACACATCTCTAGAACAACTGTTAAGAGGAGACTGTGTGAATCAGGCCTTCATGGTAGAATATCTGCTAGGAAACCACTGCTAAGGACAGGCAACAAGCAGAAGAGACTTGTTTGTGTTAAAGAACACAAGGAATGGACATTAGACCAGTGGAAATCTGTACGCAGAAAAGGTGAACGGATGGACTCTACATGCCTGGTTCCCACCGTGAAGCATGGAGGAGGAGGTGTTATGGTGTGGGGGTGCTTTGCTGGTGACACTGTTGGGGATTTATTCAAAATTGAAGGCATACTGAACCAGCATGGCTACCACAGCATCTTGCAGCGGCATGCTATTCCATCCGGTTTGCGTTTAGTTGGACCATCATTTATTTTTCAACAGGACAATGACCCCAAACACACCTCCAGGCTGTGTAAAGGCTATTTGACCATGAAGGAGAGTGATGGGGTGCTGCGCCAGATGACCTGGCCTCCACAGTCACCGGACCTGAACCTAACTGAGATGGTTTGGGGTGAGCTGGACCGCAGAGTGACGGCAAAAGGGCCAACAAGTGCTAAGCATCTCTGGGAACTCCTTCAAGACTGTTGGAAGACCATTTCAGGTGACTACCTCTTGAAGCTCATCAAGAGAATGCCAAGAGTGTGTAAAGCAGTAATAAAAGCAAAAGGTGGCTACTTTGAAGAACCTAGAATATGACATATTTTCAGTTGTTTCACACTTTTTTGTTATGTATATTATTTCACATGTGTTAATTCATAGTTTTGATGCCTTCAGTGTGAATCTACAATTTTCATAGTCATGAAAATAATGAAAACTCTTTGAATGAGAAGGTGTGTCCAAACTTTTGGCCTGTACTGTATATATATATATATATATATATATATTACATACACCCATTTTACACTATCACCCACAGTATAGAGATATTATATAGCTTCTTATGTATATATATATTTCCATTTCGTCCACCATGACAGCTTAACTATGAGATTGACCCCTTGATCTCTGTAGGGGCAGGAACATGGCGAGTTTCAAAGGCCACCACCCACTCTCACCCTCAGTGTTTCCTGTCCCTTTGGGGCACCTCACAGAGAGACCTCCTGTGGGAGGTGAAGATTTTTTCATTTTAAATACCTGTGTGTTTTTTCCCCCCCTTTTCCTCTGCCCACCTGCAGTTTATTCTAAAGCTGGACAATGAAGGATATACTGGAGTAGATCTCGTTCCTGTACAGCGGGGGCCTGTTATCTCTCCCCATGCGCATGGTCCTCCTTCCTTTTTTCTGTGGAAGCTGACCGCGCACTACAGAACACGCTGCATGCCAACCCCAGCCCGTAGCTGCAGCGATGTGCTCTGTTCTCGTCCTGCAGGGGGCGGAGCTTGGAACCCACATGCGCGCACTGATGACGTCAGCGGCGCCTGCTGTAAAAGTGGCAGATTCAAACAAGACACCACTGCTTCCAGTGTGGTGTTCCTCCTCCGGAATAGGATGTCAGCTCCTGATGCCCTTGCAGGCCAGATGGATCCTACAGACCCCCCCCCCCCCCCCTCTGGTACTCCAACCGTAAGTTTCCCTCTGGGGAGAAAATGTATCACTCTGAGATGCTTAATTTGTATGGTCTCCTGATACCTGGTTGCTCCTCTCTTATAGGGAGTGAAAGAGCCCAGATTTAAACCCAACGTCTGGAACGCATAGGCATCACCAGACGCTGGGTTTCATCCCTGGTGATGCTCTGCCAGGCCTCTACTGCAACTGTCTTCAGTTCCTGCTTGTTCTTGGGGCATTTTCCCTTCAGTTTTGTCTTCAGCAAGTGAAATGCATGCTCAATCGGATTCAGGTTAGGTGATTGACTTGGCCATTGCATAGCATTCCACTTTTTTCCCTTAAAAAACTCTTTGGTTGCTTTTGCAGTATGCTTTGGGTCATTGTCCATCTGCACTGTGAAGCGCCATCCAATGAGTTCTGAAGCATTCGGCTGAATATGAGCAGATAATATTGCCCGAAACACTTCAGAATTCATCCTGCTGCTTTTGTCAGCAGTCACATCATTATAAATACAAGAGCTCCAGTTCCATTGGCAGCCATACATGCCCACGCCATGACACTACCACCACCATGCTTTACTAATGAGGAGGTATGCTTAGGATTATAAGCAGTTCCTTTCCTTCTCCATACTCTTCTCTTCTCATCACTCTGGTACACCTTGTTCTTGGTCTCATCTGTCCATAGGATGTTGTTCCACAACTGTGAAGGCTTTTTTAGATGTCGTTTGGCAAACTCTAATTTGGCCTTCTTGTTTTTGAGGCTCACCAATGGTTGACATCTTGTGTTGAACCCTCTGTATTCACTCTGGTGAAGTCTTCTCTTGATTGTTGACTTTGACATACACACACCTACCTCCTGGAGAGTGTTCTTGATCTGGCCAACTATTGTGAAGGGTGTTTTCTTCATCAGGGAAAGAATTCTTCGGTCATCCACCACAGTTGTTTTCCGTGGTCTTCCGGGTCTTTTGGTGTTACTGAGCTCACCGGTGCGTTCCTTCTTTTTAAGAATGTTCCAAACTGTTGTTTTGGCCACGCCTAATGTTTTTGCTATCCTTCTGATGGGTTTGTTGTGTTTATTTCAGCCTAATGATGGCTTCACTGATAGTGACAGCTCTTTGGATCTCATCTTGAGAGTTGACAGCAACAGATTCCAAATGCAAATAGCACACTTGAAATTAACTCTGGAACTTTTATCTGCTCATTGTAATAGGGATAATGAGGGAATAACACACACCTGGCCATGGAACAGCTGAGAAGACAATTGTCCCATTACTTTTGGCCTTGTAACAAGTGGGAGGCACATATGCAAACTGTTGTAATTCCTACACCGTTCACCTGATTTGGATGTAAATACCCTCAATTTAAAGCTGACAGTCTGCAGTTAAAGCACATCTTTTATTTCAAATCTATTGTGGTGGTGTATAGAGCTGTGTCGATGTTAGAATTGTGTCGATGTCACAATATTTATGGAAATGACTGTATTTTTGGATCAGCGAATTAGAAAACCATATTAAAAACATGACTCTTAGAGAGAAAATCCTAAACTGTATTTCCCTTCTCAGTTCAGACACAGCATTCTTGGCGGATGCCTCAGCTGAATCCTTGCGGCTCTCTCTAATTCAGCGAGAAGAGCATTGTGGTTGAAGTCTTGGGGGGGGAGATAGCTTTAGATGTTCTAAGTTATGCTCTATTGCTTTTTCTGGACACTACATTTTCAGTCTGGCCTTAGACTCTATTCTTAAAAAAGCAGCTGACAAAAAGAAAGGGTTTCCTGAAGAGAGTAAAAAGAAGCCCTTTCGTGCCTTTAACCCTCAGTCTAGATCCTACAGGGGCAAAGGAAAATCGGGGAGGTGGAGATATCAAAAATGGGGGAAAGGCAGGGGTTTCCTCCTTAATCCACCAAAATAAACAATCCGATAAAGAATGACGCCAAAGTTGGGGGAAGGTTGAGAAGTTTTCTGTCCCAGTGGGAATCCATGACCCGGAGCCCCTGGGCTTTGGACATCATAGAAAACGGATACAGGATAGAATTCTCCTTAACTCCTCCCAAGAATTTCTGGATAACCTCCCACAGCCAGAGCGTGTTAGGAAAAATTTGGCAGGGAGTCTTAGATTTAATAGACTAAAAAGTGGTAAAGAAAGTTCCCGAACTAGAAAAGGTTATTATTTAAACATTTTTTTAGTCCAAAAACCAGATGGGTCTTCCCATACCATTATAAATCTAAAAGAGTTAAACAAAGCCATTACCTACAGAAAATTAAAAATGGAGTCTATCTCTTCCATTATCCCTTTAATCAAAAACTGAGCCTTCATGACGTCCCCATACACAAAAATTCTAAAAAATACCTCAGATTTGCATTAATAGACAACGCCAGTGTGGTAAATCATTTTCAGTTCACTGCCTTTCCCTTCGGGATATCTTCCGCCCCAAGGGTGTTCACAAAATTGGTGGTGGAAATGATCTCCCCTCTCAGGACAGAGGGATTAAAACTCAGAACTAGAAACATCCAGTCAAACGGATTACCTGATTCACAAGTTCACAGATTTGGGCTGGTTAATAAATCGGAAAAAGTCTTGTGTAGCACTATCTACTCAAATGAAATTCCTAGGGGTGATGCTAAATTTTATTACCCAGATGTCATCTCTACCACAAGAAAAGTTGGTATTCTTCAAGGTAAAGATAAAGAGTTTCCGATCCCAAAGTCGATGTTCTATCAGGAGTGCCATGAGCCTTCTGGGAATGATGACCTCGTGCATCACCGCAGTGACATGGTGCCAGGCCCATACCAGGATAACTCAGTCCTGGATATTAGGGAACTGGGACAGAAAACAGTCTTCCCTAGAGAAAAAGATAACCATCCCCCTTCGCGTAAAAACAGATTTAAACTGATGGATGGAAAAGAAGAATCTGTCAAGGGACGTAACCTGGTTAAAAAATCCAGATCATGACAGATGCAAGCGGTATGGGATGGGGAGCAAAGGTAGTCCCTCAAATAGACCTATTCGCGTAAAAAAAACAACAACGCGAAAGTGGGCAGTTTTTGTTCTCTAAACCCCAAAGAAGAGCCATGGGCAGTCAACGCCTTTTCAGTTAGGTGGACCTGGAACCTCGCTTACGCTTTTTCTCCCTGGGCCCTAATCCCTCGAGTACTGCAGAAAATAACAACTGATCCTGTAACAGTAATACTGGTGGTTCCCTATTGGCCGAAGAGAAATTGGTTCCCCATCCTAAAGGAATTAACTCTGGAAGATCCATGGAAAATACCTCTCCAGAAGGACATTCTATCACAGGGTCTCATCCTTCACCAAGATCCCAGCCTGTTCAAATTATCAGCATGGATCCTGAACGCGAGCTCTCAGAGAGTAAAGGTCTTTCAGAAAAGGTTATTAATACACTAAAATCCATCAGGCAAAGAGTTACTTCTGCAATCTATCTAAAAATCTGGAGAAAATACTGCAGTTGGCTTGCACAAGATTCACCAATAAATTCTACCCCAAGTATCGAGAAGATTTTAGATTTTCTCTAGAGGGGGCTAGATATGGGCCTCAGACTCAGTACACTAAAGGTACAGATATCTGCTTTGGGGGCATTCTATGATACAGATCTAGCCAGCCATAGGTGGATAAGAAGATTTGTAAGAGTTGCTTCTAGATTAAGGCCATTTATAACCCCAAGGATTCCCCAGTGGGATTTAAACCTGGTCTTGAAGGGTCTAATGAAATCTCCATTTACTCCCTTACAGGACATTTCAATTAAACATCTTACTTTCAAAGCTGCGTTTTTAATAGCTATAACATCAGCTAGACGCCTGGGAAAGATTCAGTCTCTCTCCTGCCGAGAGCCCTATCTCTCTATCTTTCCGGACAGGATAGTTTTGGAACTGGATCCGGGTTTTCTTTCGAAAGCCGTCATTGATTTTCATAGAGACCAAGAAATTGTCCTCCCTTCTTTTCCTGAAGATGTAAAGAATTTATCTGAAGAACAATTCCAACTCCTGGATGTCAGGGAGACTATTATAGAATACCTGGCGACAACATTTTTTTTTAGAAGGGATGACAATCTCCTTATTCAGTTTGCTGGTCAAAACAAGGGTAGAAAAGCATCCAAGGCTTCTGTAGGTCGTTGGATTAAGTCAACTATATCATGCAGTTACCAAATGTCAGGCCTCACTAGTTCCACAAATATAAGAGCCTATTCCACAAGAGCAATGGCTTCTTTATGGGCTGAAAGAGTGGGCGTTTCCCTAGACAAAATCTGTAGGGCCGCCACCTGGTCTAATGTAAATACATTCATAATTTCTCATGGTTAGGGCTACTTTCACACCTGCGTTAGGTGCGTATCCGTCTGGTATCTGCACAGACGGATCCGCACCTATAATGCAAACGCTTGTATCCGTTCAGAACGGATCCTTTTGCATTATTCTTTTAAAAAAAGTCTAAGTCAAAACAGATCCGTCCTGACTTACATTGAAAGTCGATGGGGGACGGATCCGTTTTCAATTGCACCATATTGTGTCAGTGAAAACGGATCCGTCCCCATTGACTTACATTGTAAGTCAGGACGGATCCGTTTGGCTCCGCATCGCCAGGCGGACACCAAAGCGCTGCTTCGCATCCAGATCGGAATGGAGGCGGAACGGAGCCAAACTGATGTATTCTGAACGGATCCTTATCCATTCAGAATGCATTGGGGCTGAACTGATCCGTTTTGAACCATTTGTGAGATCCCTGAAACGGATCTCACAAATAGAATTCAAAACGGCAGTGTGAAAGTAGCCTTCGTCATGGTGGACGAAATGGAAAAACCATAATTAGACTTACCGGTAATTCTGTTTCCTTGAGTCCACCATGACGGCTTGTAAATTCCCCCCCTGAGGTTATAAGAGGGGCTAGAGTATGAATGCAATGAGCTGGACTGGGGTATGCACTCTGACGCTAAATTATGCAATGGCTGGGTCAGGTGTAGGTGATAGTCTATAGTTTTGTTTGTGACGCCAATCGCAGCGTGCGCAGGGTACTGTCACAGGGCCCTCCAAGGTGTTATAACTCCCGCACCAGGTTAGGAATGCCAGAGTGGTGCAATGTCTCTGTATGGTAGTGGCAATTGTGTCAACAGTGTCTCCTACCTGGGTATGGCTGGACTCCTGGATCCTGGCTCACTTGCAGTAAATTGAGTATAGTGCTAGTAGGAATAACAGAGGGATTTTGCTGCAGAAATTGAGATCCAGACCTTGGGTGAAGTTCAAACTTGTCTTTACTGATTGTAACTTTGTCCAAGCAAGATACAGCTTTAGTCTTAGGTCCCAGCAGGTATTGGCAATGGTTGGCAGGAATTTATCTTCTGCTCTATCAACCTGGAGCTTGCAGGAAAGGAAGTCTGCTTTGTAGCTCTATACTGTGGCAGGAATTTGGCTTCTGCACTTTCTATCTTCTGCTGTCTGGGGACTGACTAGCTGAGGAGGAATATGGCTTCTCCTGGGTCTCTGGACTCTACTCACAGTTATCTTCACATGGTATGCTTTCTTCCTGGAATTCTGGAGTTTGTCTGCTTGCTTCATCCAACCGAGACTGCAGGGCTCAGGCTGGGGATGGTGATCAATGTCTCAGCCGAGACAAGATCCTGGCTTTCTTCCCTATGCAGGGGGACTCCTGAAGACTAACACACAGCCTTCCCCAACAGGGGTGGCTGGCACACTGCCTCTAACTTCCTTCTCCACCCATGAGGCAGGATATGGGCACAGCCCACTCTGCTCACAGGGGCAAGCTAAACTGGAATGAACTATTACAGCCTAGATGTACTAAACTAAACCTAAGTCCTTCCCAGAACATTGCTGCCACCTGTTGGTGAACATGAAAATTACAGCAATGATTAGATTTAACAAGGTTTATGCACATTTGTGAAATGCAAAATTACATTATATGACAAGGTTAAGGCTCTTAACAGATTGTAGCGGGGTAGAAGAGTTTAGTAACACAACTCTGGGGTGTTACATGAAGTAATACAAGAATTAAAAATTAAACAAAAAATAAAAATTTAGGGCTGCAACCACTTGGTAATTAGGTGAGAGTGGGTGGTGGCCTTTTAAACTCTCTGTGTTACTGCCCCTACAAAGGTCAAGGGGTCAATATCATGGTTAAGCTGTCATGGTGGACTCAAGGAAACAGAGTTACCGGTAAGTCTAGTTAGTTTTTTTTTTGTTTTGTTTTTTATCTTAGAGATCATTCGCACGACCATATCACTTTTGTGGTCTGCAAATCACAGATCTGCAAAATACAAATGTGGTGCAGTCCTTGCTCATCCCTCATTTTCTGCTGGCCCCATTGAAAAAACTTCCATGTGATTAGCCTTATTGACTTCAATTGGTTCTAAAAACGGCCTTAAAGACCATTTACACAGTGTGGGGTTTCGCTCTGGTAGACAGGATTAGCAGACGCAGTATAGAGGCAACAACAAGTTGTTTGGATCAAAAAGTTCAGTGTTTTATTCACACTTCAGGCAAGTGACAAACCAAGCAGTCATAATCAAGCAAAAAGTTACCTTGCGGTGTTGGTGGTAATTCACACCATACTGCAATTCTGCCTCAAAGAGTCCTTGACCATAGCAGCACCAACCTGTTTTCACGCCAAACAGGTAGCAAGCCTTCATCCAGACACAAGGCTCCCAGATCCAAACACAGAGCTCGCTTGTGAACCCAGCTGCCTATTTAAGGACAGCCAGGTGCTGCCAAAACCTGGACCGGTACTTAAAATCCGGTCCGGTATTTGACCTCACTTGGCTGTAGCGCAGCAGCACATGCTGGGAGGAAAATACCCGTTTCCCAGACAAAATGTCTCACTGTGTCACATACCTCCCCCCTTTTTTTAACCCTGAGGGGGTATACACACGCCAGACAGTGTAACCGGGACAGGGCATCCACGTTTCCCTGTAACCGGCCTGCCCTGTGTTCCACTGAAAACTTAAAGTTTTGTAGGGAGAGAAACCATCGGGTGACCCGGGCATTTCTGTCCTTCGTCTGGCTCATCCACTTGAGAGGGGAGTGGTTAGTCACCAGGTAGAATTTTCTCCCCAACAAATAATAGCAGAGAGATTTTAGTGCCCACTTGATAGCCAGGCACTCTCTCTCCACTATACTATACCGGGTCTCGGCTGAGGAAGACCACAGGATGCTCCTCCCCGTTGACTTCCTGAGAGAGTACAGCACCAAGGCCTACTTCGGAGGCATCGGTCTGTACTATAAACACCCTTTTGAAGTCGGGCATCACCAAAACCAGGGACCCACACAAGGCCGACTTCAAAGCGGAGAAAGCCTCTTCCGCCCGATCATCCCCGCGAACCATCATTAACTTGTGTCCCTTCAAGAGTCCTGTCAAGGGCGCGGCTAGAGTAGCAAAGTGGGTAACAAACCTCATGTAATAGCCCACCATTCCCAGGAATGACTTTATTTGCCTAGTGGTGACAGTTCGGGCCAATTCCATATCGCCTCTATTTTGTTGACTTGGGGTTTGATGACTCCGCGCCCAATTACATACCCAAGGTACTTAGTCTCTTCTAACCCTATCGCACATTTTTGGGGGGTTAGCGGTTAGGCCAAGTTTCCGAAGGGAGTCCACTACCGCCTGTTCTTTGAGTAGGTGACTTTCCCAGTTGGTATTGTGGAAGACAATATCGTCCAGGTAAGCCGAAGCGTACAGATGATGTGGACGAAGCAAAATGTCCATTAGTCGCTGAAAAGTGACGGGGGCGCCATGCAGACCAAAGGGTAACACCTTATATTGGTACAGCCCCTCAGTCAGAGTTTTCTCTTTGGCAGAGTCCGTTAAGAGCACCTGCCAGTACCCTTTCGTGAGGTCCAAAACAGAAAAATTCCAGGCTCGTCCTAACCTCTCAATAAGCTTATCCACCCGGGGCATGGGATACGTATCAAATTTGGAAAACTCATTAAGTTTTAGAAAGTCGTTACAAAACCACAAATTCCCATCCTGCTTGGGTATCAATACTATATGACTGTCCCACTCACTTTTGACTCCTCAATGACGTCTAGCTGCAACATTAGCTGCACATCCTATGGTTTGTCGCCGAGCCTCGGGTACCCGGTATGGTTTTATTCTGACTTTTGCTTGAGGCTCAGTGACAATGTCATGCTGGATTATGGAAGTGCGTCCAGGGAGGTCCGAGAACACATCCGACTAACGAACTCCCTGGCCTCCTGAGTCTGTTTAGAGGAGAGGCTGTCAGCAATTTTTACTGTGGCAGCCGCCTCTCTTGCATCAGACAGAGGGGCCGGTACCTCTTCTCCTAGAAAACCCGGCCGCGGGCTGTCTTCTGTACAGGTTTCCCTATCTTTCCACGGTTTGAGTAAATTCACATGGCAAACCTGCTCCGGCTTTCGCCACCCTGGCTAGTGTACCTTGTAGTTTACATCTCCAATTTTTTTCAATTACCTCGTAGGGCCCCTGCCACCTAGCCAGGAACTTACTGTCCACGGTCAGCACCAGAACCAAAACCCGATCACCCGGGTTAAAGATTCAGACCCGAGCCTGACGATTATAGACCCAACCCTGGACTCGCTGAGCTGCCTCAATATGCTCCCTAACAAAAGGCAACACTGTCTCTATCCGATCTTGCATCTGGGTAACATACTGAATGACACTTTTATGTGGAGTGGGTTGTTGTTCCCACGTCTCTTTGGCTACATCCAAGAGACCGCGAGGGTTTCTGCCATATAGCAGTTCGAATGGCGAGAACCAAGTAAAGGCCTCGGGTACCTCTCGCACTGCGAACATGATAGGGCAGAAGGAGGTCCCAGTCCTTCCCATCTTTAGCCACCACCCTCTTCAACATATTTTTTAATGTTTGGTTAAACCTTTCTACCAGACCATCCATTTGCGGATGGTAAACGGACGTCCGTAGCTGTTTTATGTGCAGTAACTTACAGAGTTTCCTCATCACCTTGGACATAAAAGGGGTTCCTTGGTCGGTCAGAACCTCTTTAGGTAGTCCTACTTGGAAAAACATCTCCATTAATTCCTTAGCTATGAGTTTGGCCGAAGTATGTCGCATTGGCACCGCCTCCGGGTACCGAGTGGCATAGTCTAGAATGACTAAGATGTGTTGATGCCCTTCTGGCGGACTTCGGTACTGGGCCTATGAGGTCCATAGCTATTCGGTCAAATAGTACTTCGATAATAGGGAGAGGTACTAGGGGACTACGGAAATGTGGCTGGAGGCTAGTTATCTGGCAGGTCGGGCAAGACTTAAAAAACTCTTCCACTTCTTTGAATATGCTGGGCCAGTAAAACCGCCGTAGAATACGATCCTGAGTTTTCTACAGCCCCAGGTGACCCCCGAGAACGTGTTGGTGGGCTAGATCTAACACAAGCTTGCGATAAGCCTTGGGGACCACCAACTGTTTAATAAGCTCACCCCGTAGTTGGTTTACCCGATACAGCAAGTCCTCCACGTCTCCCACCATCACACATAGCGGGGTTGTCTCCCCTCTTCCACCGAAGTGGCGGTCACCCCTACTGCTGGCCCTTCGGTCTCAGGTTCCCAGGGTTCTGGTCTCCCCCCTTAGCCGGGCCACTCTGCTAGGGTTACCCCTGTCTCATAGGTATCAGTCACTCTCATAGCAGGCCACAGTGCCAGGAAGCCCGGGAAGTCCCTCCCTATTATGAGTTCATAATGTAGATTTGTGGCGACAGTCACCTTGTGGGTCCATCTACCGGCCACTGTAGTTAGAGACACTAGCGCGGTGGGGTAGTCTTTCAAGTCTCCATGAATGCACATCACCCCGACTTTCTGGCTAGTATACTCAGTGAATCGTACCAGGGTAGCCCTTACTAGGGTCACCAGACACCGAGTCCAGCAGAGCCTCCACCAGAGTGTCTCCCACTTCCACCTGGCACAAATGATTTAGAGACTCTGAGGTTCCTGTTGCACACAGCCTCCTGGCATATAGCGACTGACGGTAGCCATAGTTAGTGTCCATGAGCTCATCCCGTTGGGGACAGTCAACCCTTACATGGCCAGGCTCCTGACACCACCAGAAGACAATTGGAGCCAGGTCTGCCATGGGTACATCCCGGGCTGGTTTTATCGGCTCAAATCTTTAGGCCAGGAGTGGGGATTTTCGGGGTTTGCCGACGCCCCTCCTGACAGAACCCTCCTTTAGATTCCTGGTAGCTTCATATCGTTCCACCAGGTCCACCATCTCAAGGGCATTGCCAGGAGACACCTGACCTATCCAGTGCTGGAGATTGTATGACAAAGCCCTCCGGAACATATCGGCTAACATACGATCCAGCATAGCAGTGGGACTCAGCACGTCAGGCTGTAGCCGTTTTTTCAAGAGGTGAAGTAAGTTATACTTACTGGGGTCTTGCAGGCTCAGCTGTGTTAAACCCCCACTGATGCACCCGCTGGGCCCGGACCAACACATTCACCCCCAGTCTTGCCAGAATCTCACCCTTGACTTTTTGGTAGTTGGCCGCTTGATTGTCCGGCAAGTCGAAATACACCCACTGGGAATCGGATGCCAGGAACGGAGCGAGGACCTCAGCCCACTGGTCACGGGGTAGCTTTTCCCTGATGGCCACTTTCTTGTTCATCGCCAGGTAGGTTTCGATGTCATCTGCGGGGGTAATCTTAGGAATCGCGACACGGACTGCTTTCCGGGCATCGTGGACGCTCGTGGTTGCTCCTGCCGTCTGCAAAGCCATCACGTGTTGTAGCAGCAACTGAATAGTCTCCTGCTACTTAGCCTCGCGTTGCTTCAGGTTTGTCTCTCGCTACTGCAGATTAGCCTATATAAGGGCCTTCACAACAGCCTCTATTTTGTCGTGAGGCTCTGGTTGTAACACAGCTGGTTTAATGTACGGCATACATCCGTGCCTGAAAAATGCAGAAACCAAAAAAATCGGCGTTTACGCCAGCCTCACTGCTCATGCTCACATCCTCCACCAATTTCGCTCTGGTAGATAGGATTAGCGGATGCGGTATAGAGGCAACAACTTGTTTGGATCAAACAATACAGTGTTTTATTCACACTTTAGGCAAGTGACAAAAGAAGCAGTCATAAACAAGCAAAAAGTCACCTTGCGGTGTTGGTGGTAATTCACACCATGTGGCAATACTGGTCCGGTATTTGACCTCACCTGGCTATAAATCAGCCCAGAAGCACATGCTGGGAGAAAAATAACAGTTTTCCCAGACAAAACCTCTCACTGTGTCACAACAGGCACATAATTACAATAAATGGCCACTTGAACGATCATTCAGTCCTTGCGATCATTCATGCAGCTGTTCATTTCTACCTCTTTACACAGGACGATGCACTGCCGACTAACGTTCATATGAAAGATGCAATGTATAGTGTACTATCAGTAATCCTTAATGGAGTTGTCTTATCATAGGAATGTATTCCCTACACATAGGACAGAAGATAAGTATCTGATTGGTGGGGGTCTGATCACTGGGATCCCCACCAATCACAAGTATGAGGTGCCAGAATGTATGAACCGGTGGTCACACCATTCAACTCTATGGGACTGAGAGAAGCTGAATACAGAGCTCGGCGATCTCCGGCAGTCCCATGGAGTTGGCTGGAGCAGTAGCACAAGTCCATGACCACCGCTCTATACACTCTTGTGATTGGTAGAGATCCCAGTGATTGAACCCCCACCGATCATATACTTATCCTCTATCCTATGTGTAGGGAATTATACCCTATGGTGAGACAACTCCTTTAATAATTCTCATTCCATGAGACACTTTACTTCATGTAAGATGTTCTTCCAAATGTGATTTTGCTCTCAATCCTCCATGTTTTCCTCAGGTTCCCAGGTACAAGACTCTCATAGCTAAAACTTTCTTTTGAAAGACAATGGTCCTTTCCATTGATGATCCACCAAGGATGGAGAAGGACAGAAACTACATGGCTGCAAGGATATTAGACCTCACCCTGGAGATCATCTCCTTGATAACTGGAGAGGTGAGAGTCTCACATGACATCACTCTTATCTCTAGTAATAAACCAGGGAAATGTCTGGAAATGTGAAGGATTCTTAGAATCTCTGTAGTGATCGGCGTCTCCCCATACACAGGATTACACAGTAGTGAAGAAGTCGTCTGGTGAGTGTGTGACACCCCGTGTGTCAGGAGGATGGAGCAGGACCCAGAGTCCCATCACGGAGCCTCTACCTCATTCCCTGATACATGAGCAGAAGATCCTAGAACTTACCACCAGGATCACTGAGCTGCTGAGCGGAGAGGTGAGCGCTGCTGGGAATGCTGGGACATTATGCAATAACGCCAAGGGAGGGGTCTGGTAATGACTGTGTCCTTGTGTTGTCAGGTTCCTATAAGGTGTCAGGATGTCACTGTCTATTTCTCCATGGAGGAGTGGGAGTATTTTGAAGAGCACAAGGATCTGTACAAGGACGTCATGATGGAGAATCACCAGTCCCTCACATCACTGGGTAAGAGGAGACCTTCCATGACTGTAGAGGAGAGAACAGTTCTGAGAGTCAGATTCCCCCATCATCTGATCATCACATATAGACAATGTATTCAGTCACTATGTGTCTTTCCTACAGATGGATCCAGTCAGAGAAATCCACCAGAGAGTTTTCCCAGTCCTCAGTATTCACAGGACTGTCCAGAAGAGAAAGCAAATGTCCCACTGGATCATCAGGTAGATGAAGCTGAGGTTTCTACAAATCCTGTATAGACTGATGTAATGGAGCTTTCTACTGACCTCCCCCAGCAGCAGTGGAGTATACTGTACGCTCCATCTACTGACCTCCCCCAGCAGCAGTGGAGTATACTGTACTCTCCATCTACTGACCTCCCCCAGCAGCAGTGGAGTATACTGTACTCTCCATCTACTGACCTCCCCCAGCAGCAGTGGAGTATACTGTACGCTCCATCTACTGACCTCCCCCAGCAGCAGTGGAGTATACTGTACTCTCCATCTACTGACCTCCCCAGCAGCAGTGGAGTATACTGTACTCTCCGTCTACTGACCTCCCCCAGCAGCAGTGGAGTATACTGTACTCTCCATCTACTGACCTCCCCCAGCAGCAGTGGAGTATACTGTACTCTCCATCTACTGACCTCCCCCAGCAGCAGTGGAGTATACTGTACGCTCCATCTACTGACCTCCCCCAGCAGCAGTGGAGTATACTGTACGCTCCATCTACTGACCTCCCCAGCAGCAGTGGAGTATACTGTACGCTGCATCTACTGACCTCCCCCAGCAGCAGTGGAGTATACTGTACTCTCCGTCTACTGACCTCCCCCAGCAGCAGTGGAGTATACTGTACTCTCCATCTACTGACCTCCCCCAGCAGCAGTGGAGTATACTGTACGCTCCGATCTACTGACCTCCCCCAGCAGCAGTGGAGTATACTGTACGCTCCAGTCTACTGACCTCCCCCAGCAGCAGTGGAGTATACTGTACGCTCCGTCTACTGACCTCCCCCAGCAGCAGTGGAGTATACTGTACGCTCCATCTACTGACCTCCCCCAGCAGCAGTGGAGTATACTGTACTCTCCATCTACTGACCTCCCCCAGCAGCAGTGGAGTATACTGTACTCTCCAGTCTACTGACCTCCCCCAGCAGCAGTGGAGTATACTGTACGCTCCGTCTACTGACCTCCCCAGCAGCAGTGGAGTATACTGTACGCTCCATCTACTGACCTCCCCCAGCAGCAGTGGAGTATACTGTACTCTCTATCCACTACTGACCTCCCCCAGCAGCAGTGGAGTATACTGTACTCTCCGTATACTGACCTCCCCCAGCAGCAGTGGAGTATACTGTACTCTCCGTCTACTGACCTCCCCCAGCAGCAGTGGAGTATACTGTACACTGCATCTACTGACCTCCCCCAGCAGCAGTGGAGTATACTGTACGCTCCATCTACTGACCTCCCCCAGCAGCATGGAGTATACTGTACTCTCCTCCCCCAGCAGCAGTGGAGTATACTGTAAGCTCCATCTAATGACCTCCCCAGCAGCAGTGGAGTATACTGTACGCTCCATCTACTGACCTCCCCCAGCAGCAGTGGAGTATACTGTACTCTGCATCTACTGACCTCCCCCAGCAGCAGTGGAGTATACTGTACTCTCCATCTACTGACCTCCCCCAGCAGCAGTGGAGTATACTGTACGCTCCATCTACTGACCTCCCCAGCAGCAGTGGAGTATACTGTACTCTCCATCTACTGACCTCCCCCAGCAGCAGTGGAGTATACTGTACTCTCATCTACTGACCTCCCCCAGCAGCAGTGGAGTATACTGTACGCTCCAGTCTACTGACCTCCCCCAGCAGCAGTGGAGTATACTGTACTCTACATCTACTGACCTCCCCCCAGCAGCAGTGGAGTATACTGTACTCTCCATCTACTGACCTCCCCCAGCAGCAGTGGAGTATACTGTACGCTCCATCTACTGACCTCCCCCAGCAGCAGTGGAGTATACTGTACTCTCCATCTACTGACCTCCCCCAGCAGCAGTGGAGTATACTGTACGCTCCATCTACTGACCTCCCCCAGCAGCAGTGGAGTATACTGTACGCTCCATCTACTGACCTCCCCCAGCAGCAGTGGAGTATACTGTACGCTCCGATCTACTGACCTCCCCCAGCAGCAGTGGAGTATACTGTACTCTCCATCTACTGACCTCCCCCAGCAGCAGTGGAGTATACTGTACGCTCATCTACTGACCTCCCCCAGCAGCAGTGGAGTATACTGTACTCTCCATCTACTGACCTCCCCCAGCAGCAGTGGAGTATACTGTACTCTCCATCTACTGACCCTCCCCCAGCAGCAGTGGAGTATACTGTACTCTCCATCTACTGACCTCCCCCAGCAGCAGTGGAGTATACTGTACGCTCCATCTACTGACCTCCCCCAGCAGCAGTGGAGTATACTGTACGCTCCATCTACTGACCTCCCCCAGCAGCAGTGGAGTATACTGTACTCTCCGTCTACTGACCTCCCCCAGCAGCAGTGGAGTATACTGTACTCTCCATCTACTGACCTCCCCCAGCAGCAGTGGAGTATACTGTACTCTCCATCTACTGACCTCCCCCAGCAGCAGTGGAGTATACTGTACTCTCCATCTACTGACCTCCCCCAGCAGCAGTGGAGTATACTGTACTCTCCATCTACTGACCTCCCCAGCAGCAGTGGAGTATACTGTACGCTCCATCTACTGACCTCCCACAGCAGCAGTGGAGTATACTGTACTCTCCATCTACTGACCTCCCCCAGCAGCAGTGGAGTATACTGTACTCTCCATCTACTGACCTCCCCCAGCAGCAGTGGAGTATACTGTACGCTCCTCTACTGACCTCCCCCAGCAGCAGTGGAGTATACTGTACTCTCATCTACTGACCTCCCCCAGCAGCAGTGGAGTATACTGTACTCTCCATCTACTGACCTCCCCCAGCAGCAGTGGAGTATACTGTACTCTCCATCTACTGACCTCCCCCAGCAGCAGTGGAGTATACTGTACTCTCCATCTACTGACCTCCCCCAGCAGCAGTGGAGTATACTGTACTCTCCATCTACTGACCTCCCCCAGCAGCAGTGGAGTATACTGTACTCTCCATCTACTGACCTCCCCCAGCAGCAGTGGAGTATACTGTACTCTCCATCTACTGACCTCCCCCAGCAGCAGTGGAGTATACTGTACTCTCCATCTACTGACCTCCCCCAGCAGCAGTGGAGTATACTGTACTCTCCATCTACTGACCTCCCCCAGCAGCAGTGGAGTATACTGTACGCTCCAGTCTACTGACCTCCCCAGCAGCAGTGGAGTATACTGTACTCTCCATCTACTGACCTCCCCCAGCAGCAGTGGAGTATACTGTACTCTCCATCTACTGACCTCCCCCAGCAGCAGTGGAGTATACTGTACGCTCCAGTCTACTGACCTCCCCCAGCAGCAGTGGAGTATACTGTACTCTCCATCTACTGACCTCCCCCAGCAGCAGTGGAGTATACTGTACTCTCCATCTACTGACCTCCCCAGCAGCAGTGGAGTATACTGTACGCTCCATCTACTGACCTCCCCCAGCAGCAGTGGAGTATACTGTACTCTCCATCTACTGACCTCCCCCAGCAGCAGTGGAGTATACTGTACGCTCCAGTCTACTGACCTCCCCCAGCAGCAGTGGAGTATACTGTACTCTCCATCTACTGACCTCCCCCAGCAGCAGTGGAGTATACTGTACTCTCATCTACTGACCTCCCCCAGCAGCAGTGGAGTATACTGTACTCTCCATCTACTGACCTCCCCCAGCAGCAGTGGAGTATACTGTACTCTCCATCTACTGACCTCCCCAGCAGCAGTGGAGTATACTGTACTCTCCATCTACTGACCTCCCCCAGCAGCAGTGGAGTATACTGTACCTCTCCATCTACTGACCTCCCCCAGCAGCAGTGGAGTATACTGTACTCTCCATCTACTGACCTCCCCCAGCAGCAGTGGAGTATACTGTACGCTCCGTCTACTGACCTCCCCCAGCAGCAGTGGAGTATACTGTACGCTCCATCTACTGACCTCCCCCAGCAGCAGTGGAGTATACTGTACTCTCCATCTACTGACCTCCCCCAGCAGCAGTGGAGTATACTGTACTACTCCATCTAATGACCTCCCCCAGCAGCAGTGGAGTATACTGTACTCTCGCATCTACTGACCTCCCCCAGCAGCAGGGGAGTATACTGTACTCTCATCTACTGACCCTCCCCCAGCAGCAGTGGAGTATACTGTACTCTCATCTACTGACCTCCCCCAGCAGCAGTGGAGTATACTGTACTCTCCATCTACTGACCTCCCCAGCAGCAGTGGAGTATACTGTACTCTCCATCTACTGACCTCCCCCAGCAGCAGTGGAGTATACTGTACTCTCCATCTACTGACCTCCCCCAGCAGGCAGTGGAGTATACTGTACTCTCCGTCTACTGACCTCCCCCAGCAGCAGTGGAGTATACTGTACTCTCCATCTACTGACCTCCCCCAGCAGCAGTGGAGTATACTGTACGCTCCATCTACTGACCTCCCCCAGCAGCAGTGGAGTATACTGTACGCTCCGATCTACTGACCTCCCCCAGCAGCAGTGGAGTATACTGTACTCTCCATCTACTGACCTCCCCCAGCAGCAGTGGAGTATACTGTACGCTCCGTCTACTGACCTCCCCCAGCAGCAGTGGAGTATACTGTACTCTCCATCTACTGACCTCCCCCAGCAGCAGTGGAGTATACTGTACTCTCCATCTACTGACCTCCCCAGCAGCAGTGGGTATACTGTACTCTCCATCTACTGACCTCCCCCCAGCAGCAGTGGAGTATCCTGTACTCTCCGTCTACTGACCTCCCCCAGCAGCAGTGGAGTATACTGTACGCTCCATCTACTGACCTCCCCAGCAGCAGTGGAGTATACTGTACTCTCCATCTACTGACCTCCCCCAGCAGCAGTGGAGTATACTGTACGCTCCATCTACTGACCTCCCCCAGCAGCAGTGGAGTATACTGTACGCTCCATCTACTGACCTCCCCCAGCAGCAGTGGAGTATACTGTACTCTCCATCTACTGACCTCCCCCAGCAGCAGTGGAGTATACTGTACTCTCCATCTACTGACCTCCCCCAGCAGCAGTGGAGTATACTGTACTCTCCATCTACTGACCTCCCCCAGCAGCAGTGGAGTATACTGTACTCTCCGTCTACTGACCTCCCCAGCAGCAGTGGAGTATACTGTACTCTCCATCTACTGACCTCCCCCAGCAGCAGTGGAGTATACTGTACGCTCCATCTACTGACCTCCCCCAGCAGCAGTGGAGTATACTGTACGCTCCGTCTACTGATTCCCCCCAGCAGCAGTGGAGTATACTGTACTCTACATCTACTGACCTCCTCCAGCAGCAGTGGAGTATACTGTACTCTCCATCTACTGACCTCCCCCAGCAGCAGTGGAGTATACTGTACGCTCCATCTACTGACCTCCCCCAGCAGCAGTGGAGTATACTGTACTCTCCGTCTACTGACCTCCCCCAGCAGCAGTGGAGTATACTGTACTCTCCATCTACTGACCTCCCCCAGCAGCAGTGGAGTATACTGTACTCTCCATCTACTGACCTCCCCAGCAGCAGTGGAGTATACTGTACGCTCCATCTACTGACCTCCCCCAGCAGCAGTGGAGTATACTGTACTCTCCATCTACTGACCTCCCCAGCAGCAGTGGAGTATACTGTACTCTCCATCTACTGACCTCCCCCAGCAGCAGTGGAGTATACTGTACGCTCCATCTACTGACCTCCCCCAGCAGCAGTGGAGTATACTGTACTCTCCATCTACTGACCTCCCCAGCAGCAGTGGAGTATACTGTACTCTCCATCTACTGACCTCCCCCAGCAGCAGTGGAGTATACTGTACTCTCCATCTACTGACCTCCCCCAGCAGCAGTGGAGTATACTGTACTCTCCATCTACTGACCTCCCCCAGCAGCAGTGGAGTATACTGTACTCTCCATCTACTGACCTCCCCCAGCAGCAGTGGAGTATACTGTACTCTCCATCTACTGACCTCCCCCAGCAGCAGTGGAGTATACTGTACTCTCCGTCTACTGACCTCCCCCAGCAGCAGTGGAGTATACTGTACTCTCCGTCTACTGACCTCCCCCAGCAGCAGTGGAGTATACTGTACTCTCCATCTACTGACCTCCCCCAGCAGCAGTGGAGTATACTGTACTCTCCATCTACTGACCTCCCCCAGCAGCAGTGGAGTATACTGTACTCTCCATCTACTGACCTCCCCCAGCAGCAGTGGAGTATACTGTACTCTCCATCTACTGACCTCCCCCAGCAGCAGTGGAGTATACTGTACTCTCCATCTACTGACCTCCCCCAGCAGCAGTGGAGTATACTGTACGCTCCGTCTACTGACCTCCCCCAGCAGCAGTGGAGTATACTGTACGCTCCATCTACTGACCTCCCCCAGCAGCAGTGGAGTATACTGTACGCTCCGTCTACTGACCTCCCCCAGCAGCAGTGGAGTATACTGTACGCTCCATCTACTGACCTCCCCCAGCAGCAGTGGAGTATACTGTACTCTCCATCTACTGACCTCCCCCAGCAGCAGTGGAGTATACTGTACTCTCCATCTACTGACCTCCCCCAGCAGCAGTGGAGTATACTGTACTCTCCATCTACTGACCTCCCCCAGCAGCAGTGGAGTATACTGTACGCTCCGTCTACTGACCTCCCCCAGCAGCAGTGGAGTATACTGTACGCTCCATCTACTGACCTCCCCCAGCAGCAGTGGAGTATACTGTACGCGCCATTGCATCTGGTTATTGGCTGGAAATGGTTTCTGGGTTCATAAAAGATTGTGATAAAAGGAATCTGTCACCTTGATTAACTGAGAGTAATACTGCTGACACTGACCTCCGATCAGTATTTTAATTCTACTCTTCCCTCCACCATGTCGTCTCAGATCTCTAATGTATTACACTAAGAGAACTCATAAGCTTGCACTCAGGAGGTCCTCCCCATTATGTTTGCAAGCTCATGAGTCTGGCAGTATACTGTAGCAGAGTTTTGCGGTAGTACAAGGCATATAAAGGACCATGGTTCATTGAGGTGACAGATTCCCTTTGAAGTGGTTGCACAAGATTTAAGCTTACCACCTATCCACAGGATAGTCTATAAGTGCCTAATCTGTGGAGGTCCAACCATTGTCACTCCAGTGATCACAAGAAAAGTGGTCCCATGTCACCCACTTAAATGGGACAATGGCCAAGCATGCCTGCTACTGCTTCATTCAAAGTCTGTGACACTGCCAGAGAGAAGATAAGTGTGGAGCTCGGCTATCTCCAGCAGCCCCATAGGGGTGAATGGAGCGGCAGCGCGAATGCTGGAACACTGCTCCATTCAAATTGGGCACCTACTGATTAGACACTTGTCACCCATCCTATGCCAATTTTTTAACCCAACTCCTTCCCTTCAGCCCATGGCCCTTCGGCTGCCCCCCTCATGCCCCTACCTGGTGCTGCCTGAGGCGATTGCCTCACCTGGCCTTATTGGTGGTGCACCCCTGATTAAATCGTAAACTAAGGCCTTCCAGCTTTCCATCCGGGTGTGATGTAGTGTGTAGTGAACGCAGAGCATCCGCACTGAATCCTGACCATTCCCTTCAGTGGGTCTGTGCACATGAGTTTTTCATGCATCATCTTTGTATTCAGGAAAAATTGCAGCATGTTCTATATTGTGCGTTTTTCACGCAGCCCTGGCTACATAGAAGTGAATGGGGCTTACGTGAAACAGAAGACATCTGGATGCAATGGGGTTGGTTGCTCGGAGATATAGAGTGGTATTCTTTAGTTTTTTATCACAACAGCGAAAAACGCGTGCAGTCCGGATACAGCGCACATACTGCATGCAATCTGGAGACAAAAACGGATCTGAAAATTAAAAAAAAAAAAATTCTGAACAGACCCCGAGACAATCCGTATCGCCAGTGTGAAAGAGGCCTAATGGTGTCCATACACCATCAGGTACCTGATGCAGTTCACTCTCATGATTGATACCTTTATGAGTAATACCTGGTTTTAGCTTTAAAACTGCATCAGGTACCTGACCATGTACAGACAACCTAACAGTACAATGCCAGACAGCTGCTTCTAATGCAGACTGTGATCATTAGCACAGCCTCATATAGAATATGTAGATCAGTTTGAGGGGTGAAATCATACAAAAAAGTACAAGATCAACAACAAAAGTTATAAGAAAACCTCAGTATTAAGGAAAGATTAGAAGTAAATACATTTAGTCTTGGGAAGAAACTTCTAAGGGGAGACCTGATAAAATTGTAATAAATTATATGGGCAAAAGTATTGGGACAAAAACCTTGATAATTGACTTCAGGTGTGTCATTCAGCATCATTACCACAGGTGTATAACATCCATCCCCCGGCCATGCAGTCTACCATTACCACAGGTGTATAACATCCAGCCCCCTCACCATGCAGTCTACCACTACCACAGGTGTATAACATCCAGCCTCTAGCCATTCAGTCTGCCACTACCACAGGTGTATAACATCCAGCCCCCCACCATGCAGTCTGCCATTACCTCAGGTGTATAACATCCATCCCTCAGCCATGCAGTCTACCACTACCACAGGTGTATAACATCCATCCCCCAGCCATGCAGTCTACCACTACCACAGGTGTATAACATCCATCCCCCGGCCATGCAGTCTACCATTACCACAGGTGTATAATATCCAGCTTCCAGCCATGCAGTCTGCCACTACCACAGGTGTATAACATCCATCCCCCGGCCATGCAGTCTACCATTACCACAGGTGTATAACATCCAGCCCCTCACCATGCAGTCTACCACTACCACAGGTGTATAATATCCAGCCTCCAGCCATTCAGTCTGCCACTACCACAGGTGTATAACATCCAGCCCACCACCATGCAGTCTGCCATTACCTCAGGTGGATAACATCCATCCCCCAGCCATGCAGTCTACCACTACCACAGGTGAATAACATCCATCCCCCGCCCATGCAGTCTACCACTACCTCAGGTGTATAACATCCATCCCCCGCCCATGCAGTCTACCACTACCTCAGGTGTATAACATCCATCCCCCGGCCATGCAGTCTACCACTACCACAGGTGTATAACATCCATCCCCTGGCCATGCAGTCTACCACTACCACAGGTGTATAACATCCATCCCCCGGCCATGTGGTCTGCCATTTTCTCAGGTGTATAACATCCAGCCAGTAGCCATGCAGTCTGCCATTACCACTGGTGTATAACATCCAGCCCCCAGCCATGCAGTCTACCACTAACACATGTGTATAACATCCAGCCCCTCACTATGCAGTCTGCTATTACCTCAGGTGTATAAAATCCAGCCCCAGCCATGCAGTCTACCACTACCACAGGTGTGTAACATCCATCCCCCGGCCATGCAGTCTACCATTACCACAGGTGTATAATATCCAGCTTCCAGCCATGCAGTCTGCCACTACCACAGGTGTATAACATCCATCCCCCGGCCATGCAGTCTACCATTACCACAGGTGTATAACATCCAGCCCCTCACCATGCAGTCTACCACTACCACAGGTGTATAATATCCAGCCTCCAGCCATTCAGTCTGCCACTACCACAGGTGTATAACATCCAGCCCACCACCATGCAGTCTGCCATTACCTCAGGTGGATAACATCCATCCCCCAGCCATGCAGTCTACCACTACCACAGGTGAATAACATCCATCCCCCGCCCATGCAGTCTACCACTACCTCAGGTGTATAACATCCATCCCCCGCCCATGCAGTCTACCACTACCTCAGGTGTATAACATCCATCCCCCGGCCATGCAGTCTACCACTACCACAGGTGTATAACATCCATCCCCTGGCCATGCAGTCTACCACTACCACAGGTGTATAACATCCATCCCCCGGCCATGTGGTCTGCCATTTTCTCAGGTGTATAACATCCAGCCAGTAGCCATGCAGTCTGCCATTACCACTGGTGTATAACATCCAGCCCCCAGCCATGCAGTCTACCACTAACACATGTGTATAACATCCAGCCCCTCACTATGCAGTCTGCTATTACCTCAGGTGTATAAAATCCAGCCCCAGCCATGCAGTCTACCACTACCACAGGTGTGTAACATCCAGCCCCTAGCCATGCAGTCTGCCACTACCACAGGTGTATAACATTCAGCCCCCAGCCATGCAGTCTACCATTACCACAGTGAATAACATTCAACCTCCAGCCATGCAGTCTGTCATTACAACAGGTGTATAACATCCATCCCCCGGCCATGCAGTCTACCACTACCACAGGTGTATAACATCCATCCCCTGGCCATGCAGTCTACCACTACCACAGGTGTATAACATCCATCCCCCGGCCATGTGGTCTGCCATTTTCTCAGGTGTATAACATCCAGCCAGTAGCCATGCAGTCTGCCATTACCACTGGTGTATAACATCCAGCCCCCAGCCATGCAGTCTACCACTAACACATGTGTATAACATCCAGCCCCTCACTATGCAGTCTGCTATTACCTCAGGTGTATAAAATCCAGCCCCAGCCATGCAGTCTACCACTACCACAGGTGTGTAACATCCAGCCCCTAGCCATGCAGTCTGCCACTACCACAGGTGTATAACATTCAGCCCCCAGCCATGCAGTCTACCATTACCACAGTGAATAACATTCAACCTCCAGCCATGCAGTCTGTCATTACAACAGGTGTATAACATCCAGCCCCCAGCCATGCAGTCTGCCACTACCACAGGTGTATAACATCCGGCTCCCCACCATGCAGTTGCTTTCACAGACATTGGTGACAGAATGCTAAAAAGCTCTCTAAATTCTAGCGTGGTCCTGTTATATGAGCCACTGATGCTACAAGTCACTTCCTGACATGTCTTCACTCCTAAATATTCCACCATTCCCTGTGAGTGGCAGAAACCACAGCAACTCAGCCATGAAGTGGAAACTATGTACAGTTACAGAGCGGGGTCAGACGCGTGCGCAGGAGCATCGTGCATAAAAGTCACCTACACTTTGCTGACTCCATAACTGCAGAGTCCAGACCTCCTCTGCCATTAACATCAGCACAAAAACTGTGCTGCGCCGGGAGCTTCATGGCATGGGTTTCCATGGCTGATCAGCTGCATGCAGGCCTTGCTTCACAAGTACAGTGCCAAGCGTGGGATGGAGTAGTGTGAAGCATGCCAACTCTGGAGCAGTGGTGACGTCTTCTGTAGAGTTACCAATCACACATCTCTAGCTGGCGGTCTGATGAACGAGCCTGGTGAATGCCAGGAAGAACGTTACCTGTCTGACTGCACGGTGCCAGCTGTAAAATATGGTGGAGGAGAGATAACTCTATAGCAGGGGTGGCCAACCTTACAGACACAAAGAGCCAGAAAATAAATAAAAAGTATGACTGCCAGCAGCCATAAGCTATACATTAAGGGTCCATCCATTCACACGTCCGCAAAATGGGTCCGGTTTCGTTCCGCAATTTTGCGGAACGGGTACTAACCCATACATTCCGCAAATAATAGAACATGTCCTATTCTTGTCCGCAATCAGGGATAGGAATAGGCATTTCTATCAGAATGCCAGCCATGTGCGGTCCGCAAAATGTGGAACGCACATAGCCGGTGTCCGTCTTTTGCAGATCCGCAATTTGCAGACTGCAAAACACTTGCAGACGTCTAAATGGACCCTTACACAAATATACGTGCACACGACAGTATTGCTGCAATTAAGTTTTCAAACATTTAAAAGTGTATTTAAACCACCTTTCCTACCTGTAATGTAGGACGGCTTTAGTGAGACTTTGTTTTACTCCATGTGTTTCACATCTGGCTTGTATTCAGTCGTTGCTACTCAAGGCAATTCTTTACCTTCTGTGTCAGTAAGAACAGAGCGATGCTTAGATTTCACATGTTTCAGGGTGGAAAAAACAGAGTCACAAACATAGGTTGAGCCAAACATTGAGAGAAGCTTCAGTGCAGCTCGTTTTACAATGGGATACTTCTCCATAGGCACGATTTTTCAAAACTCCAGGGTTCCCTCACTCAGAATCGGCCATCTTCCAAAAGTTCAATCATCTCAATTTGAGTTGTTGAGTTGGGTCACTTGCTATTAATGTGAGGCACATTGGGTCAAGTCCAAAAACATGTGCCCAGCCTGACATTAAAAATAAATGACCCCCATCATGTTTAAAACATGGCAGTGGCAAGATTGGGGTTAATGAGTCATTAAAACCCCAATCTTACTGGCTGCCTGATACATATGTACAAAATCACTTTTGCATTGTGTGTGGGTGGGGTACCAACTCTGGCTGCTCAGTGCACTAACGCACACTGACTCTGGGGCTGGGGCTCGGGCTGATGCTGAGGACAGGACACTCAGGAAGAGGAGGAGGCTGCTGCCGTTTGCCGAGCTCACTAGCAGTTTATTACCTCCCCCGTCCCTCCTCCTGCTTTAATTAGCCTCACATTCATTGGTGGCAGTGGTGCGGGCAGCTTCAGAGCCCGCTCTTTTCACTGGTTTTAGTGGCTGCCGCGTCATAGGAGGGAGTGACTCCCTACCTCCCCCTTCTCCACTATCTGGCCGGAGAGAACATAGCGCGCGCCGAGCGCGGCACGCTCCATGTTCTCTTATAAGAGGAGATACTAGGATGTGTAGAAGTGCAGCCTAGAGAGTAAGAGCTGGCTGGACCGCTCACCTCGCGAGCTGCGGGTTGGCCACCCCTGCTCTATAGGGTTGTCTTTTCAGGGGTCACCTCAGCCCTTTAGTTCCATTAAAGGGGTTGGCCACTTTCCGGCTACTCTTGATCAATGTGTTTGTGAGATGATTATATGGCACTTACTAATATGGTCTTTGCTGATATTTTGTACCATTTTCTATATTTCACAAGGTTGGCCATGTCTTTTTTTTCCTGGCTGCTGATGGAGGGTCATGTGACCAGGTAAATCACTCAGTCTCCTCCATTCAAATACACTAGCGTTAAATTCTCAACACTGCAAGTGCAGATGTGGTGTATTTGAGTGAGAAGGCTGTGTGTTGTGTCTGAAGTTATTTTTGCCTCTTCACATGACCCTCCATCAGGGGCCATGTTATGGACACATTGCCTGCACTGAAGATTTGCCAAACAAGGGGACAAGACCTATGAAACAAAGCAAAAGGCACAGAATATCAACAAAGGCTATAACAATGAGTGTCATGAAGTCATCTTACTGAAACATTGGTCAAAAGAAGCCAGAAAGAGGCCAACCCCTTTAATGCTTCAGCAGACCAACTCTGTGGGAACAGTTTGGGGAAGGTCCTTTTCTGTCCCAGCATGACTGTGCCCCAGTGCACACAGCAAGCTCCACAAACACATGTTTGGGGGAGTTTGGTGTGGAAGAACTTTAGCCACCGACAACCCTGATCTCAATCTCAACTAACATGGGGTAAACTAGAACGGAGAATGCGAGCCAGGCTCTCTCCTCCAACAAATGTTCATCTGACAGAATGGGCAATAATTCCCACAAACACAATCCTGAATCCTTGTAGAAAGCCTTCCCAGAAGAGCAAAGGGGGAACCGCTCCATATCAATGTCTATGGATTTAGCAGCTGGAGGTGTAATGTGTGGTTGTTAAATATATTTGTCTATACAGTGTATATACATACAAGAACTACTGTGAGCAGATTTTCACAGTAAGGTCCTCACAAAGCACAAGAGTGAGCTCTGCCAGTCTGGAGGAAAGAAGGTTCAGTCTCCAGCGGTGATAAAAAGCTGTGACATTACTGAATAATGTAAGAACTGGTGGTGATGACCACAGTGTCCTCTCCAGGATAGGATCAGATCATGTCATGCAGAAAAATGTCAGAAACACTTCAGTTGATGTGTAAAATGCTTGTCTGAATGTTGATCCTGTCCAATCACCACTTTGATAAGATCCTTCTCCTTCAGGGCAGATTGGTTCTTGTCTTGACAGGGTTTTCGAACTTAACCTAGATATAAGATAAAATTGGGTTCCGTTTCATTTTTTCTCAAGTCTTTAATGTTGGATCCTTGCAGGAAAGTTCTGGAGGAACGATGAGTGGACTCGAAGAACCCATATCAGTGTCTGTGAATGGTAAGAGCCTTTTTTTTATAAATCTTGTTTGACTGTAAATCTCTTTATTAATGGAAAAACTGATTGAAAGTTCAGAAAAACATCCTCCTCATTATCATCATTGTTATGAGTTATGTTTTAATCACGTGAATCATGTCCATATTTAAAGGGAACCTGTCATCACCTTTATGCTGCCCATACTAACGGCAATATAAAGTAGAGACAGGTGAGTTGATTTCAGCGGTCGGTCATTTAAAAGTTAAAAGTAAGCGGTTGCCGAGAGCCAATATCACAATCATTGCAGATTGGGCCTGGATAGAGTCATGGCCACATGAGAAGGGTCATGGTTATGCATAAATTCCTGCTCTCCTGCCCACCTGCTGATGACTGACAGTCTTCTGCCAAGTTTTCTCCCTTTCTCTCTAGGAGAGAACTGCCAATCATCAGCAGATGGGCGGGAGAGCAGGAGATTATGAATAACCATGACTCTTCTCAAGTAGATTTGACTCTTTTCAAGGCCTGGGCTGCAATGATGATAAAGCTGGTTATCAGCAACCACTTACTTTTAGCTCATGAGTGAAACACCGATAAAATCAGCATTTCTGTCACTATATGCTATCCTCAGTGAGGTCAACATAATGTTGATGACAGGTTCCCTTTAACTCTTATCAGCCTGTTTTGGGCCTGCCACCACCAGACATCTGAGAAGCTCTGACAGACGTTCTTCAGAACCTCCTCCTTGAGGTTCCTTTTTGTTTTACTTTCGTTTTCTCATCTCGTTAGCCTCTCTCAGCTGTCATGTAGTTGCACTGATTGCATCCCTTTAAATCCCTTCCCATACTGCATCACTTTGCGGTTTATACAACTTCCTGGAGTGTGTGCATGCTGGATGCTACTACTGAGTCTTCTACAGATAAGTTTTGTTCATTCATTTGTTTTCCTGTTTGCTGGATCCCAGGTGACCCTGACTCCCTCAGTATCAAGTGTAGGGAGCCGGTGGTCGTGTCCCCTCACTATTATAGGGTGATCAGGTGTTATACAGTCGAGGAACAAGGATATGCGATCATCTACCATTGAGATTTTTGCATAGGCTGAGCAGTTAGGGAGAGAGCCAGGTCTGTTGCAGGGCTCTCCCTTTGGTTCCTTAGTTTTGGATCCAGTCAGTCGGATCTTCAATTTGTGTCTTCTAGTTTTCTGTACACTTTCCGTGACAGGGCCTTGGTGATCTTTTTTTATAGTCGTTATCTAAGAGCTATAACTTTTAGATTTTTCCATCTGTGTAGCTGTATGAGGGCTTGTTTGTTTGTTGTTTGCCTTTGTTTGAGGAACAAGTTGTAGTTTTTAATGGTGTCATTGGTGGGTAGACATAACTTACTGATAGGAGGGGGATACGATAAAACAGCATTACTGTTGCTGAGTTTTTAAGTTTTAAATTTTGCAGCATTCACTTTTCGGCATAAAAAACAGAATGACTTTATTTTCTGGGTCACAACGATCATAGTGATACCAAATACATAATTTGTTTGATTACATTTTACTACTTTTGCACAATAAAACCCCCTTTTTTTTTTTGCATTGCTGAATCCCAAGACCCATAGCTTTTTTTCTTTTCCTTTTATTTTTTTATCGCTTTTTATTCAGTTTTTTGTAGCAAATAAGCTTTAAGTACTTTTGTTTTCACTTTTTGCAGGTTATCTAATAAACCTTATCTCTAAATCACTAATAGCTCAAAAACACTTATTTAAGCCACATTCTTATCAGTAAGATAAGAATTGACCTATGATGAATGTTGAGGTCAGAGATCAGAGATAAAAAAAATACAGAGCCTGCTACTAGAGAATCTCAAGGCTGTACCGAGAAAGAGGCTCAACATTTTTAATAAAAACCAATTGAAAAAAAAAGATTTTTAGCTCAAAATGAATGCAATGCAATAATAACAAAAAATGCCCTCAAAGGTGTACATAGCCTTTAAGTATTTTTCCACTGCCGCTCTGCTTCTCGTTCCTCCATTTTGCTTTTGTTGTGCACGTTCACATGTCTATAAACTGAAAGTCCAGTGTCTGACACTTCAGAGCCCCAGAAAATCATTTATGTCCTTCAGCACAAGCACCAGACCTCCTCCTCAGCTCAATAACATTAACAGACCTCTTGACAAGATTATATTAACTAGCTGAAGGACCCGGCTTCGCTTGGGTATATTTCATTTATTTTATTTAATGTTTGTGTTTGTCGTTAAAAGATATCGATTCTATCCACTATAACAGTGATATCTACAGTACCCCGCCGCCTTAACAGTGACCTCCATCAATTAACACTGCCCCCCCACACGGTGCCCTGTCTCCTTAAAATGGGACCTCCACAGAAGCCCACCCCCTTAATTTTGACCTTCACAGCAGCCTGCCCCATTAACAGTGAGTTCCACAGCACCCCACCCCCTTGACACTGACATCCACTGAACAGCTCACTCTCAGACAGCAGCACTATGCTGTCTGAGAGTGAGCTGCAGGGAGAAAGTCACCCTCCTTCCCACCCGTGCAGCTGACAGAAGTTGATTTTTACCTTCATATTTTCAATCCCCGTTGGCTGCGGACTGGGAGGGGGCGTGGTCTAACCAGAATATGGGCGTTTTTTAGCGGGACCTGGGGGCGAGGGTTTTAAGTTCATCATTTGAGGGTGGCCTGAACGGTCACCCTACCTGCCCCCTGAACTGTGATCTCCACATAACTCCGCTCCCTTAACAGTGTCATCCACAGCACCCTGCGGCTTTAAAGGAAATCTGTCACCAGGATAATTGCTATTGAAGTAAAGCCATGGCCTAATAGCACTTAGTACCTTATTTCCAGATGTGCCTTTGTTCCATCAATAGATGTTTTCTATCTTCTGAAAATCCAGTATATTTAGTATGCAAATGAGCCAGTAAGGTGCCCAGATGGGAGTCACTCTTGCAGCAAGGAGCCTAGGCATGCCTCCTGCTAGAGCTCACCTACAGCAGTGAAGAAAAATGGCTGGGTTGTTATGGAAACCTGGAGTAAAACTGTGTATGTGGAGACCAACGGCCTGTGAGCTTCTATTGGCTGATAAGGGTCATGTGACCAGGCTTCTATTGGTTAATGCATTTTTTTGGAATATCTCAGGAAAAGTACTTGCTAGAGAGCTGAGACCCGGTCTAAAACCTTCCCGGCTACCTGATGTACCTGTGTGCCGAATTTTATGATTTTAAATGCGATGGTGCGGATTCCATTAGAGGACATAAACACACACACATACACTCAGATTTATATATTAGATTTGAACTAATAAAAATCCTAGTGGATTTCTCTGACCATAAGTACATGGCAGATTTATTGGAAATATTTATGATACATGGCTCCACTCTCCTTGGTGGGTTCCTCAGCTCCTGTGTGGAGTCTTCGCCTCCTGGCTGCAGGAGTAGCTGGCTGTTGCTTTTCGAAGCCTGCTTCCTGCCCACACTGCCTTCTGCTGCCTGTTGGGTGCGCGCTCGATCCGGTTCTTAAAGGGCGAGCGAGGCACCCTAATTTTCACTAGCCAATGGCTGGCTACCTAGGGATACTTAAAGGGGTTTTCTCACTTCAGCAAATGGAATTTATCATGAAGACAAAGTTAAAGGGGTTTTCCGGGATTTAAATATTGATGACCTATCCTCAGGATAGGTCATCAACATCAGATTGTCGGGGCTCCTGGGTGTCGGCTGTTTAAAGAGAAGACGCGCACCATGTGAGCAATGCCTTCCCTTCATAGTTTACCTGCTCACCGTCTACCTTCTTTGTGCAGTGCCCCAGAAATATGGCATATCTCTCCATAATAGTCACATAGCATGGATACTTCAACCTGCAATTCACTTCTCTCACGATTACCCTATTCCACCCAGCCTGTACATATAGTTAATCACTATAGGCTTCTTCATTGCTCGTTACCGTTGCAGCAGTTCTGTCTACATTAGTTGGCCCGGCTCTAGTTCTCAAGAGAGCAAGAGTCGCCAACCTGGGACTATGCAACCATGAATCCCACCTGTTCTCAAATTTTCTGAGATTAACACTTTTTATACAAACTCCTCATTCCATTAAAATCAGAGACTTTAACATCTCGATTAGTTTTCCTATAACTAGAGTAGTTGATTGGACTATAGCAACTTATGGGTTAAATACTTTATTGCCAGTTGTTTCCAGTCAGTCATTGGTGCCGAACTTTACAAAAAAATTAGCTTTGTCACAAATTACTTCATCATGAAGCACATTTCTTTGTAAATAGCGCATGCAATGACAGGAAACGGCGATTGTGTCGCGCCCCCCACCCTCAATCATTGAACCCCTCATCGCTGATCACGGCATCTGGGATCCATTTTAAATTTAAAAAAATCACACTTACCTGATCGTGAAGAGGCAGCCGCGGCCATTTTGCTTGAAGATCCAGCGTGAAATCTCATGCGGGCGCGTGATGATGTCATTACGTTGGCCAGCCTACATAGCCTACACTTTTCATACAAACTCCTCATCCCATTAAAATCAGAGACTTCGACAGCTTGATTAGTTCTCCTATAACTGGAGTGGTCGACTGGAGTATATCAACTTTTGAGTTAAATACTTTTTTGCTAGTTGTATTCAGTCAGTCATTGGTAGATCATATACATAGCCTAATAACCCAACCAATGGGATACTAGAAATCCGGATGCTGTATGTACACCCACTCAAAAACTCTTCCCCAATGCCTATGTATGGCTCCGCAGGACCATAAGATCTGCTTCGGGTTTCAGTCATCTAGGACAATAAGAATTAGTCCTGATTCCAATTTTAAAAAGCAACTGCAGAATTTTGCATATTTGTGCTGATTTGTTTTAACGGTATTTTGACTGTGTTGTACTGCTTGGCAGTTAACACAGAGGTGCTAATTGAATTAATACATGCCACAGACATATGTCTCCACCCCATCCAATGGTTGGGACCAGGGCTGTATGGATCCATTAATCAGAAGATACACTTCAAAAGCAGGCATGTTATAATTCATGATTTGTAATAAATAACCTGTGTTTTTATGATTGGGGAACTGGGGAACTTCTTTGGTCTCAGACCTCTGGATTTTTGGCCTTAGGAAACCTACCGAATGATTGGGTTGGTAAAAATATCCTGTAAAACCTGCTGGTCATATTATCCTTCTCAGAGATTCCTACAAGAACTTTTGGCTCAAATTAAAATTATGCCATACAACTTTCTACTTGTATGTAACTTTCAGCGATTCTCCGAGCATGGATCTCGAACCAATCTAATTGGTATGCGATTCATTATTTTATCCCCATTTTATTTCTGTACTGTTTGCTTATCTGTGTGTTCTTCTTGCCATCTTTTTATAACCTTTTTGTATATCACATATTCATTTTAGTAAGGCATTCCTTGCTGCTCTAAACATACCCACAACCTCTAAGTACTGCTTTGCCGTGTTACCATTGAAGGCCAGTGCGCTTGAGATTTGCCTCTCATATGCCGGAACGTAGTGCGCTCCTGTGAGTGCTGTGTGTCTGGAGTGTTCCTTCGGCCATAATGATGGACAGTGGCAGCGTTGTATGTGGATGTTTTTGGGGTTGTGTTACTCCTTGGAATTATAATGTGTTAGGCGAGGGTGGAAGCAGATTTCCCTCTTATAGTCACAGGTGCAATGAATGCCAGAGTGTTTATCGTAGCTTGTCGGGTTGTGTGCCTACCTGACCATGACACGTAACATGTCTTTATTTATGCTATGCTGCATTTGCTTCCACTTGTATATCTTATACACACTTTTTTTGCAGGATTTGTGGAATGTTTTTGAACTT
Source organism: Bufo gargarizans (assembly GCF_014858855.1). Taxonomy (NCBI): domain Eukaryota; kingdom Metazoa; phylum Chordata; class Amphibia; order Anura; family Bufonidae; genus Bufo; species Bufo gargarizans. The sequence continues at coordinate 534,648,142 of NC_058083.1, read as the reverse complement.
TGTTATATTTTCAAACCTGTACAGACAAAGAGCTCATGCACACTATCATGATTTCTTTCTTTCCTCTCTTTTTACAAGTGCATCTACTTTAATGAAATTATACACTGTATTGTTTTCTGTCCTATATATTGTTGCTTTACTTGTTTAATTAAAAAAATCAATTACTGTGGGAAAATGAGAAATTATTTTTTTTTTACAGGTAAGGACATCTTTAATGGACATCTCCTTTTATCCGAAGACGTAAACAGTATCGCACAAGTTAATTCAGTATCTCCTAATACAGCCCATCGCAGTAGAGATCTATCCACCAATAACACTGTTCACAAAAAACTTTGGTCTAATCAATCACTGACTGGGAACACAAGAACAGGACATGGGCAGATATTACATGGCAAACACTTTAGAAAGAAATCTAATCGATCTTTACATGAAAGGCCATTTTTATGTTCACAATGTGGGAGGTGTTTTAGCAGGAAATCACATCTTGTGGAACATCAAAGAACCCACACAGGAGAGAAGCCATTTTCATGTCCTAAATGTGGAAAGTATTTTAGTCAGAAATCAAGTCTTAGCGAACATCAAAGAGTTCACACAGGGGAGAAGCCATATACATGTTCTGAATGTGGGAAATGTTTTAGAAGGAAATCAATTCTTACAGAACATCTAAGAACTCACACAGGAGAGAAGCCGTTTTCATGTCCTGAGTGTGGAAAGTATTTTAGTCAGAAATCAAATCTTAGGGAACATCAAAGAATTCACACAGGGGAGAAACTATTTTCATGTTCCGAATGTGGACAACCTTTTAGTCAAAAATCAAGTCTTGTTATACATCATCTGAGAACTCACACAGGAGAGAAGCCGTTTTCATGTCCTGAATGCGGTAAATGTTTTAGTCGAAAATCAAATCTTGTGGATCATCTCCGAATCCACACAGGGGAAAAGCCATTTTCATGTTCAGAATGTGGGAAATGTTTTGTGCAGAAATCGGGTCTTGTTGAACATCAGAGAATGCACAGAGGAGAGAAGCCATTTTCTTGTTCAGTGTGTGGGAGGTGTTTTAGTCAGAGATCATTTCTTGTGAGACATCAGAGAATCCACACAGGAGAGAAGCCGTTTTCATGTTCAGAATGTGGGAAATGTTTTAGACAGAAATCAGTTCTTGTTAAACATCATCTGAGAACACACAGAGGGGAGAAACCATTTTCTTGTCCTGAATGTGGGAAATATTTTGGTCAGAAATCATATCTTGTGGAACATCTACGGATCCACACAGGAGAGAAGCCATTTTCTTGTTCAGAATGTGGGAAATGTTTTTCCCAAAAATCTGTTCTTGTTAAGCATAACAGAATTCACACAGGGGAGAAGCCATATTCATGTTCTGAATGTGGGAAATGTTTTAGTGGGAAATCATGTCTTACAGAACATCTAAGAACTCACACAGGAGAGAAGCCGTTTTTATGTTCAGAATGTGGGAAATGTTTTAGACAGAAATCAGGACTTGTTAAACATCGGAGAAGTCACATAGAGGAAATGTAAGAACAGGTGGGGTGCTTCATTGTTAGACCTGCTGCCTAGGATGCCTTCTGATGAATTACCTAACCAATTTAGAACCTGTGCTGTAACAAGATGGTGTTTCAAAGGATTTATCCTGCAATATATATATTGATGACCTCTGAATAGGTTTTCAATATCAGATTGGTCGGTGCCCGCCACCAGGGGCCCCTGGCGATCAGCTTTTAAAAGAGGCCAGCACTTCGTGAGCGCCGTGGCCTCTTCCTAGGCGATATCATGTCACTGTACATTGGTCACATGACCTAGTTGCAGCTCAGCCCCATTAAAGTGAATGAGGCTGAGCTACAATACCAAGCACAGCCTCTATACAATGTATGCCTCTGTGCTTGGAAAGCTGCCGAATTCCGATGAGTGGGGGTGCCAGGATTCGGACCTCAGCCAATGTGACAATGATGACCAATCGTGAAGATACAGTAGGTCATCATTATCAATTCCTGGATAACCTCTCTAACTCTTAGGCTACTTTCACACTAGGAATTTTTACGGATCCATCATGGATCTGCAAAAACACTTCCGTTACAACAATACAACCGCAGGCATCTGTCGTGAACGGATCCGGTTGTATTATGTCTTCTATAGCCATGACGGATCCGTCATGAACACCATTGAACGTCAATAGGGGACGGATTAGGTTTCTATTGTGGAATTATATATAGAATAGATGGGCACTCAGCAGTCAGAGTCACACAGAAATCTGAAATAATGTAAAGATGCAATTTAATGCGACACTTATATAAAACAACAGATAAATAGATGAAACAGTGTATGGAATATGCATAAAAATGTCAAATAAATATCAAGTATCACCTAAGGAACCGCAGCTGAAGGAGAAAAGTATTAAATCAAATGTCCAAAAATGGTTAATGGTACAACCAGTCCTAAGCCGCTAGCGATCGATTGATCGTGTGCGCACAAGAGATTCCAATGTGCAGTGCGGACAGCAACATGTAGGATACTTCAATACATTAAAGAAAGTTTGTGGCGTCCCACGTTCGGATGTATATAACAGTTATCGACACCCACACAGCAGGACAGAATACAGAGAGTATGTACTTATCTCTCCAGATGCTGTCTTTCTTTCAGCCATCCGCTGGTAGCTTCTGCAGCAGCAAGAGCAAGAGGACTGTCTGCTGTGAAGTGCGTATACGGCGTCCCACGTGTCTGAGACTCCAGTTTCGGCGTCCCACGTGTCTGAGACTCCACTTTCGGCCTCCCACGTGTTTCAGACTTCAATTTGGAGTTCGGTAAGTTTTACAGCCCAGACACTATAACTCCAGAAACCCACGTATTAATCAGATCTTTTTTCGGGTACTTGCTTGGCTATTCTCAGAACTCCATAGAAATGAATGGAGCATGCTGGGAGTCGTAGTTTCCCCACAGCTGAAATGCCGGAGGTTAGCCATCACTGACCTACCCTGTACAGTGTATTCGGAAAGTCTTCAGATCCTTTGACTTTTTTTTTTTTTTTTCACTTTTTCAAATTTTCCCTATCGTTCTGCACTCATTACCCCATAATGAGAAAGAGAAAACAGAATTTTAAAAATGTTTGCAAATTTATTAAAAAGGAAAGTAAACCAAAATTTCTCACTGACATGAGTATTCACACCCCTTTGCTATGACAGTTAACTCTGGGGGCTCCAGTTTCTCTGGATCATCCTTGAGATGTTTCTACACCTTGATAGGAGTCATCTGTGGTAAATTCAGGTGATTGGGTGTAACTGCTGTGCGCTGCTGTTCCCCTGCTTACCTCCACGGTCCCGAGCACCATGTTCAGCGGTGATCTGCTGACAGGGTTTCATTTCAGCCCTGGCCACAGCATGCTTGCTGCTTCTTTCATGCAGCATTTCCTTAAGGGCCGGCGCGCGTCACTTCCTGTGTATTATGGGCTGGATCATGTGACCTTGTCAACTAATCCTAGCCCTCCTGCACTTATATAAGTGACTCAGCCCCCTTCCCAGATGCCTCAGTGTCAAGATCCTTGTGTCCTGCTAAGGTTCCTGATTTCTGCTAGTGTTCCTAACTCGTACCTGTATTCCTGGACTCTGCTACCTGTTACATCTCTGTCTGCTTGTCTTGACTCTCCTGTTGCCAACCCGGATTGCATGACCTGTACCTGTGCCGCCTGCCATACCTATAGCCAGTCTGACTACGCATCTGCCTCATCCTTCGGTCCTGCACTGTTGCTCCTGGTAAGGACTCAGCCTGCTGACGACGCCTGTACCTCTGGTACATTTCTCAGGTACCAAGAAAGAGGCCGAGACCCTGCCTCCTCATTGTCCTTATGATTGCCTGATTGACTTTCTGCCTGGTGCTACTCCTCCTCGTGGTCGAGTCTACCCACTCTCACTTCTTGAGACGCAAGCGATGTCTGAATCGACTATCGAGGGCTGAATAAGGTCACAGTCAAGAATCGATACCCTCTTCCACTAATCTCTGCACCATTTGACAGAATCCGGGGAGCTAAGGTCTTCACAAAATTCAACAACTTTATCCGCATTTGAAAGGGCAATGAGTGGAAGACTGCTTTCAACACTCGTGATGGACACTACGAGTATCTTTTTTTTTTTTTCACTACGAGTATCTTGTCATGCCTTTCGGCCTGTGCAATGCTCCCGAAGTATTCCAGGAGTTGGTAAACGATATCTTCCGGGACCTGATCTATTCTCCAGATTTGACCACTAGCCGGAAGTATGTACAGTCAGGTCCATAAATATTGGGACATCGACACAATTGTAACATTTTTGGCTCTATACACCACCACAATGGATTTGAAACAATTTGAAATGAAACAAGATGTGCATTAACTGCAGACTGTCCGCTTTAATTTGAGGGTATTTACATCCAAATCAGGTGAACGGTGTAGGAATTACAACAGTTTGCATCTGTGCCTCCCACTTGTTAAGGAACCAAAAGTAATGGGACAATTGGCTTCTCAGCTGTTCCATGGCCAGGTGTGTGTTAATCCCTCATTATCCCAATTACAATGAGCAGATAAAAGGTCCAGAGTTCATTTCAAGTGTGCTATTTGCATATGGAATCTGTTGCTGTCAACTCTCAAGATGCTCCTCCCCGTTGACTTCCTGAGACAGTACAGAACGGAGGCATCGGTCTGTACTATTAACTCCCTTTTGAAGTCAGGCGTCACCAAAACCGGGGATCCGCACAGGGCCGACTTCAAAGCGGAGAAAGCCTCTTCTGCCTGATCATCCCAGCCAACCATAGTTTATTTTTGTCCTTTCAAGATCCTTGTCAAGGGCGCGGCTGAAGTAGCAAAGTGGGGGAACAAACCTCATGTAATAGCCCACCATTCCCAGGAATGACTTTATTTGCCTAGTGGTGAGATAGGGCAGAAGGAGGTCCCAGTCATTCAACAAAAATTTTTAATGTTTGGTTAAACCGTTCTACAAGACCGTCCGTTTGCGGATGGTAAACAGACGTCCGTAGTTGTTTTATGTGCAGTAACTTACAGAGTTCCCTCATCACATTGGACATAAAAGGGGTCCCTTGATTGGTCAGAACCTCTTTAGGTAGTCCTACTCGGGAAAACATCTACATTAACTCCTTAGCTATGAGTTTGGCCAAGGTATGTCGCAGTGGCACCGCCTCTGGGTATCGAGTGGCGTAGTCTAGATTAACTAAGATGTGTTAATGCCCTCTGGTGGACTTAGGTACTGGGCCTATGAGGTCCATAGCTATTCGGTCAAATGGTACTTCAATAATCGGGAGAGGTACTAGGGGACTATGGAAATGTGGCTGGGGGCTAGTTATCTGGCAGGTCGGGCAAGACTTACAAAACTCTTCCACTTCTTTGAATATGCTGGGCCAGTAAAACCGCTGTAGAATACGATCCTGAGTTTTCTGCAGCCCCAGGTGACCCCCGAGAACGTGTTGATGGCCTAGATCTTACACAAGCTTGCGATAAGCCTTGGGGTCCACCAACTGTTCAATAGGCTCACCCCGTAGTTGGTTTACCCGATACAACATATCCTGATGAACCTCAAAATGGGGAAACACTGACTCTGCCCCAGGTTGTTGTGGTTCACCATCTACTATTAACACATTTTCCCAGGCACGGGATAGGGTTGGGTCCCGATGTTGGGCGGTACCAAAATGATCCCCAGATACATTGAGGTCTGCCAATTCAGGACCTGGCGGCAAGTCCTTCACGTCTCCCACCATCACACTTAGCAGGGTTGTCTCCCCTTCTTCCACCGAAGTGGCGGTCACTCCTACCGCTGGCCCTTCAGTCTCAGGTTCCCAGGGTTCTGGTCTCCCCCCTCAGTCTGGCCACTCTGCTAGGGTTACCCCTGTCTCATGGGTATCAGTTACACTCATAGCAGACCACAGTGCCAGGAAGTCTCCTCCTATTATAAATTCATAGTGTAAATTTTGGGCAACTGCTACTTCGTGAGTCAATCTGCCAGCCCCTGTGGTTAGAGACACCAGGGCAGTGGGATAGTCAAGTCTCCATGGATATGCAAATGACCCGACTTTCCGGCCAGTATACTCTGCTGACCGTACCAGGGGAGCCCTTACTAGGGACACCAGAGTCCAGCAGAGTCTCTGCTGGAATGTCTCCTACCTCCACCTGGCACAAGGGGTTTAGAGTTTTTGGTGTACCTGCTGCACACAGCTTCCTGACATATAGCGACTGACGTGGCCATAGTTAGTATCCATGGGTTCTACCTGATGAGGACAGTCAGCTCTTACATAGCCCGGCTCCTGACACCGCCAGCAGACTATCGGAGCCAGGTCCGTAGAGGGTCCACCATCTCTAGGGCGTTGCCAGGAGACACCTGGCCGATCCAGTGCTGGGGAGGGGGTGGCAGAGCCCTCTAGAACATATCAGCCAATAGTATAGCCAGCATAGCCGTGGGACTCGGCACATCAGGCTGTAGCCACTTTTGCAAGAGGTGGAGTAAGTCATAATACTGGGTCCTCGCAGGCTCAGCTGGCTTAAACCCCCACTGATGTACCCGGACCAACATATTCACCCCCAGTACTTTTTGGTAGTTGGCCACTTGATCGTTCTGCAAGTCTAAATACACCCGCTGGGAATCGGATGCCAGGAATGGAGCGACGACCTCAGCCCACTGGTCACGGGGTAGCTTTTCCCTGATGGCCACTTTCTTGTACATCGCCAGGTAGGTTTCGATGTCTTCTGGGGGGGTCATCACCTGCTTAATTCATAAAGTGGGAGGAGCAGGCGCGTGACGTAGTGAATAACGGCCTGCCTACAGGAGTTTCAAGTGTGTACCGTACTACATGGATTTCTCTATGCTGCAGAGGATTACTATAGTTTAAAACAGCGCCCATGCCTACACGTTACCTATTAATACTACAGTGATCTGGGCCCAGTGTAATAGAATACAGTGACTGCACCGGGCCCCGCTACAATTACAACACCAGATGCCGGCCCCCACCCCCTGTATTGGGGGTCATTCACTATTTTACACAAGGACACTGTTGCTGGGGGTCTGTGGATGACACTGTTATGGAGGGGGGGAAATCTGTGGATGACACATATATAGCATAAGATGCTATATATGTGTCATCCACAGATCCCCCATAACAGTGTCATCCACAGATCCCCCATAACAGTGCCATCCACAGATCCCCCATAAGTGTCATCCACAGATCCCCATAACAGTGCCATCCACAGATCCCCCATAACAGTGTCATCCACAGATCCCCCATAATAGTGTCATCCACAGACCACCATTAGTTCAAAACCCACCAAAAGCACACCTTTTTGTTCAAAATATTTTTTTTCTTATTGTCCTCCTCTAAAACTTGGAGGTATTTTGGTCGAAAAACTAAATTTTATTCAGCTTTCAGCGCTGCTGTTATATCTTGTGAAATCTTTTTGGAGGTATTTCGGTCAAAAAACAAAATTGTATTCAGCCTTCTGCTCTGCTGTTATACAGTCATGGCCGTAAATGTTGGCACCCCTGAAATTTTTCAAGACAATGATGTATTTCTCACAGAAAAGTATTGCAGTAACACGTTTTGCTATACACATGTTTATTCCCTTTGTGTGTATTGGAACAAAACCAAAAAAAGGGAGGAAAAAAGCTAATTAGACATAATGTCACACCAAATTCTAAAAATGGGCTGGACAAAATTATTGGCACCCTTAACTTAATATTTGGTTGCACACCCTTTGAAAAAAATAACTGAAATCAGTCGCTTCCTATAACCATTAATAAGCTTCTGACACCTCTCACCCGGAATTTTGGACCAATCTTCCTTAGCAGACTGCTCCAGTCTCCCCTATTCGAAGGGTGCCTTTTCCCAACAGCAATTTTAAGTTCTCTCCACAGGTGTTCAATAGGATTTAGATCTGGACTCATTGCTGGCCACTTCAGAACTCTCCAGCACTTTGTTGCCATCCATTTCTGGGTGCTTTTTGACATATGTTTGGGGTCATTGTCCTGCTGGAAGACCCAAGATCTCGGACGCAAACCCAGCTCTACAGTGTGACCCAAAATCAGTTTGTAATCCTCAGATTTCATGATGCCTTGCACGCATTCAAGGCACCCAGTGCCAGAGGCAGCAAAACAACCCCAAAACATCAATGAACCTCCACCATATTTCACTGTAGGTACTGTGTTCTTTTCTTTGTAGGCCTCATTCCGTTTTCGGTAAACAGTAGAATAATGTGCTTTACCAAAAAGCTCTATCTTGGTCTCATCTGTCCACAAGACGTTTTCCCAGAAGGATTTTGGCTTATTCAAGTTCATTTTTGCAAAATGTAGTCTTGCTTTTTTATGTCTCTGTGTCAGCAGTGGGGTTCTCCTGGGTCTCCTGCCATAGCGTTTCATTTTATTTAAATGTTGACGGATAGTTCGTGCTGACACTGATGCTCCCTGAGCCTGCAGGACAGCTTGTGTTGGGCTGCTTATCCACCATCTGGACTATCCTGCGTTGACACCTTTCATAAATTTTTCTCTTCCGTCCACGCCCAGGGAGAATAGCTACAGTGCCATGGGTTGCAAACTTCTTAATAATGTTGTGCACTGTGGACAAAGGCAAATCTAGATCTCTGGAGATGGACTTGTAACCTTGTGATTGTTGATATTTTTCCACAATTTTGGTTCTTAAGTCCTCAGACAGTTCTCTTCTCCTCTTTCTGTTGTCCAGACACACAATGCAAAGACTAAGTGAACTTCTCTAATTTTTATCTGCCTTCATGTGTGATTTATATATTGCCCACACCTGTTACTTGCCCAGGTGAGTTTAAAGGAGCATCACATGCTTGAAACAATCTTATATATCCACAATTTTGAAAGGGTGCCAATAATTTTGTCCAGCCCATTTTTGGAGTTTGGTGTGACATTATTTCCAATTTGCTTTTTTTCCTCCCTTTTTTGGTTTTGTTCCAATACACACAAAGGGAATAAACATGTGTATAGCAAAACATTTGTTACTGCAATACTTTTCTGTGAGAAATACTTAATTTCTTGAAAAATTTCAGGGGTGCCAACATTTACAGCCATGATTGTATGTGGTAAAATCTTTATTGACGTCCGTATAATGCGGGAAGAATCCGAAGACCCTCTCCATCTCCGTGCACCACAAGATGTCCTCCTTCCCATCCATGATGACTGGGAACTCGTGAAGTTTTCCCTGATGAAGAGACCAGGGGCTGGTAGTTATTGTTTGAATCATGATGAACTTCGCAACTCTTCTGGGCTCCAAGCAATCTTGAACCTTTGTCTTCCTATTGTCTGTAGCTACTAGATGCCTGGCCGATTCTCTCCTGTCTTAGGCAACATTATTAATTTTTATTATTAAGTTTATTAAATTTAACCAAAACTTGATTAAAATTCTAAGAAAGTAAATTTAAATTCACCAATATATTATCCGAATCTTCAAGGGAAATTCACGGGCAATCAATTTAAAAAAGCCTTTTGTGCTGGAGAACGTGTATTATTACATTGTGTTTTAAACAACACTTTATAAAGTTGAAAATGTTTTACCTTCTGTTCTGTCCTATATTCCCTATAAATGAATAGACAAAGCGGCCACTCTGTGACCTCCTCATGCTGCTGCCATCTCTGCAATTTCTCGTCGTCATGCCACTCTGTGGCCTCCTTAGCTGCTGCCACCTCTGCAATGTCTCATCGTTGTGCCACTCTGTGGCCTCCTTATGCTGTTGCCACTTCTGCAATCTTTCATCGTCGTGCCACTCTGTGGCCTTCTCATGCCGCTACCACCTCCACAATCTCTCGTTGTTATGGCACTCTGTGGACTCCTCATACTGCCGCCACCTCCACACTCTGTCATTGTGCCACTGGGTGGCCTTATCCTGATGCTGCTGCCACTTCCAGACTCTGTCATTGTGCCACTTGGTGGCCTCCTCATACTGCTGCCACCTCTGCAATCTCTTGTCGTCGTGCCACTTGGTGGCCTCCTCATGCCGCTACCACCTCCACAATCTCTCGTCATTGTGCCACTCTGTGGCCTCCTCATATTGCTGCCACCTCTACACTCTGTCATTGTGCCACTTGGTGGCCTCCTCATGATGCTGCTGCGGCCAACTCCAGACTCTGTCATTGTGCCACTCGGTGGCCTCCTCATACTGATGCCACCTCCACACTCTGTCATTGTGCCACTCGGTGGCCTCCTCATGCTGCTGCCACCTCTATAATCTCTCGTCATCATGCCACTTGGTGGCCTCCTCATGCTGCTGCCACCTCTATAATCTCTTGTCGTCGTGCCACTTGGTGGCCTCCTCATGCCGCTACCACCTCTACAATCTCTCGTCATCGTGCCACTCTGTGGCCTCCTCATACTGCTGCCACCTCTACACTCTGTCATTGTGCCACTCGGTGGCCTCCTACTGATGCTGCTGCCAACTCCAGACTCTGTCATTGTGCCACTTGGTGGCCTCCTCATGATGCTGCTGCCGCCAACTCCAGACTCTGTCATTGTGCCACTCGGTGGCCTCCTCATACTGCTGCCACCTCCACACTCTGTCATTGTGCCACTCGGTGGCCTTCCCCTGATGATGATGCCGCCACCTCCAGACACTGTCATTGTGTCACCCAGTGGCCTTCTCCTGATGTTGCTGCTGCCACCTCCACACTCTGTCATTGTGCCACTCTTTGCTCCCCTCATGCTGTTTCCACCTCACCACTATGTCATTGTGCCACTCTTTGGACTTTTCATGCTGTCCCCACCCTCCCCACTTCATGACTGGGCCAATACTGATGGATTACTGACCAAATACTGACCGAGTAAAGGCAAATGCTCAACAGACAGGATCCGTATTTTGGGGGGTTATTGTTCCTCCGGATCAGACGAAGGGCAAAATAATCAGTGACTTCAACACAAACTTTCTGCTGACACCCTCTCCACTCTGTCGGGGGGGCTCAACTTGTATAAGCGTTTACTAGATCAGGTTCTGTAGACACCTATGCGGAATCAGCTGACAAATGTGTAAAAGGAGTGCACTTTTTCTTGACACTAACTAACATTGACCTGTAAGGTCATACTTGAGTTATTTGGTCCGTTTTGGCCTCGTGACTGTCCAAATAAGTTAAGTGTGCAGTGATTCTAAGAGTGACGCATGTCATCTGCATGTCATACAGACTCACAGTATTATTTCACTACCAAAGCAGACTCCCTATGCGTGTTACTGCAAGGCACAATGTTCTACACCCCTATAAAGGCTCTCTGCAGGCTGGAAATAGGCATTTTTTTAATCGCGATTCGAAGCAAATCTCAAGTCAGTTCATCCCGAATTTTTTATTTCTTACATCTCTGATCTCTGCTTTTACTAAGAAAGGAGTGAATGCCAGTGTCTGGACTCCTGAGGCAGAGGCCGTCTACGTCCAATTAAAGAAGTCTTTTGCTTCTGTGCCACCCCGATGTCTCCTGCCAAATCTTTTTAGAAGTGGACGCCTCCTCCATAGGAGCCGGTGCTGTTTTACTACAGAAAGGTTCCAAGGACAAGATGTTTACATGTGGATTTTTCTCCAAGCTCTTTTCCCCTGCTGAGAGGAATTACTGTATAGAAGACAGAAAGCTTCTGGCCATAAAACTTGCCTTGGAGGAGTGGCGTTATCTATTGAAGGGGCCCAGCAGCCAGTGATAATCTTCACCGACCACAAGAACCTTATATATCTGCAGACGGCCCAGCTTCTGAACCCTTGCCAAGCCAGATGGGCACTCTTTTTCTCCCGTTTTGATTTTGAGCTTCACTTTTGCCTGGCAGAGAAGAACATCAAGGCGGATGCTCTGTCTCAATCATTTGACTTCTCCGACCAGCAGGAGGAGCCCCAGTACATTGTAGATCCTGCTCGCCTGATCACAGTGGCTTCTGTCCTGGTTAAAGACATCCCTCCCAGGAAGACATTCGTGCCATCTGCCAAAAGAAAATGTATTCTAACTTGGGGGCACAACTCCAAACTGTCTTGTCACCCAGGGATCCGCAAGACCACAGAACTTTTGTCTCGTCACTACTGGTAGCTCATACTGTCTAAGGATGTGCGTGATTATGTGTCTGCCTGCACCGTCTGTGCTCAGAATAAAGTCTCCAGGACCAAACCACCCAGGCTGTTATTATCTCTTTCTGTTCCCGATGCCCCATGGACTTTATTACTGATCTGCCCTCTTCTGCTGGCTGTACAGCTATCTGGGTGGTCGTGGACTGGTTCTCCAAGATGGCGCACTTCGTTCCTTTGGCTGGACTGCCTTCGGCTGCTGAACTTGCTAAACTGTTCGTGAAACACATATTCTGCTTGCATGGTCTACCTTGGCATATTGTTTCCGATCGTGGAGTCCAGTTTACCTCTAAGCTCTGGAGATTTATTTGCCGGCTGCTCGAAATTGAGCTGGACTTCTCTTCAGGTTTTCATCCCCAGTCCAACGGGCAAGTAGAGCGAGTCAATCAAATATTAGAGAACCATCTCTGACATTTTGGTTCAGCCCAACATGACAACTGGGTACAATTACTACCTTAGGCTGAATTCTCCTATAACAACCACTCTAGTGAGTCATTTATTGACAACACCCTCATACTCCTCTCTCTGTTTCTACATATTCTGGGGTACCAGCTGTGGATTCCTCTTTAAGGGATTTTTTGAAGATTTGGCGTGACACCAAGGACTGTATCAACAAAGCGTTGACCCGCATGAAAACAAATGCAGACAAGAGAAGAAGAAAACCGCCTCAGTTCTCACCTGGAGATAAGGTATGGCTCTCCATACATCAGCTTAAGGGTTCCCAGTTTCAAGTTTGCTCCTAGGTTCCTTGGACCCTTTGAAGTATTGAGGAGGATCAACGAAGTGACATATAAGTTACATCTGCCTCTCTCTCTGCGGATTCCTAATGCGTTCCATATGTCCTTACTAAAGCCAGTGGTTCTTAATCGCTTCTCGACGGCTCCTTCTACTCCAACTCCAGTATCTGAAGATTCTAACAGGATATTTGAGGTCAAAGACATTCTAGATTTCAAGAAGCGTGGCAACAAAACCTACTATCTTGTGGACTGGAAGGGCTTTGGTCCTGAGGAGGGAACCAGAGGAGAACAATCATGCTCCAAACATGATTAAAATGTTTCTGTCTTGTCGTGGACTCAAGAAGAGGGGGCGTAAAGGGGGGGGGGTACTGTAACAGCGGCTGCTGTGCGCTGCTGTTCCCCTGCCTACCGTCGCGTACCCGGGCGCCGTGTTCAGCGGTGATCTGCTGTCAGGGTTTCCTTTCAGCTCTGGCCACAGCTTGCTTGCTGCTTCTTTCATGCAGCATTTCCTTAAGGGCCGACGCGCATCACTTCCTGTCTTTTATGGGCTGGATCATGTGACCTTATCAACCAATCCTAGCTCTTCTGCACATATATAGGTGACTCAGCCCCCTTCCCAGATGCCTCAGTGTCAAGGTCCTTGTGTCCTGCTAAGGTTCCTGATTTCTGCTAGTGTTCCTGTTGTCCTGACTTGTACCTGTATTCCTGGACTCTGTTACCTGTTACATCACTGTCTGCTTGCTTTGACTCTCCTGTTGTGACCCGGATTGCCTGACCTGTACCTGTGCTGCCTGCCCTAACCTATTGCCTGTCTGACTACGCCTCTGCCTCATCCTTCGGTCCTGCATTGTTGCTCCTGGTAATGCCTGCTGACGACACCTGTACCTCTGGTACCTTTCTCAGGTACCCCCTGGTCTGCTGGAACCAGCTGCCTCGTGTGCCTATCCTCCTCAAGATTTAGCGACCTGGTGTTCCCCTGGGGAAAGTCTATCCCAACCATCAGAGGTACTGTGAAGAATGAGGGGTTCACTTAGACACTGCCCTTAGAGGAGGTAGGACATGTGGCACAGTGGCTTTACACCCGCTGCTTCATGACATTGGGCATGATTTGGAAAGACAGCCCTGTCTATGTACAATCTCATAGCTGACAATGCATATCAGAGCAAAAACCAAGCCAAGGAGGGATTATCTGGAGAAGGGTACTAGAAATGTTCTGCTGAACTGAAAGTTCCCAAGAGCACAGTGGTCTCCATAATTCTTAAATGATAGAAATTTGGAACAACCAAGACTCTTCCAAGACCTGGCTGCTCCACCAAACTAAGTAATCAGGAAGAAGGGCCTTGGTAAGAGAAGTGACCAAGAACCCAAGGGTTACTCTGGCTGAGCTCCAAAGATCCTGGGTGCAGATGGGAGAATCTTCCAGAAAGTTAACCATTACTGCAGCACTCCAACAATCTTGGCTTTATGGCCAGAAAGAAGCGTTTCCCTTAGTAAATGACACATGAAAATTTGCAAAAAATCAAAACTAAAACTAAAGAACTGTCAGACTGTGAGAAATATGATTCTCTGATCTAACGAAATCAAGATTGAACTTTTTGGCCTCTATTCTAAGCATCATGTTTGGAGGAAAGTGAAGTGAAGCATGGTGGTGGCAGCTTCATGCTGTGGGGAATAGAGAGACTGGTCACAACTGAGGGAAAGCTGAAAGGAGCAAAGTACAGTGTTGTGGAGTGCTCTGGGCTGAAGGTTCTCCTTCCAACAAAACAATGACCCTAAGTACACAGCCAGGACAACACTGGAGCAGCGTAAGTATGTGAATGTCCTTGAGTGGCCTAGCCAGAGCCCTGAACCCAATGGAACATCTCTGGAGAGATTTGAAAATGGCTGTCTAACGACAGCCCCCATCCAACCTTACAGAGGTTCGGAGGATTTGCAGAAAATTCCCAAATCCAGATGTGCAAATCCTGTGGCATCATCCCCAAGAAGACTGGAGGCTGTAATTGCTGCCAAAGGGGCTTCAACTAAGTCCTGAGTAAATGTCTGAATACTTATGTTAATGCTAAATTTTAGAATTAGATTTTCAATAAATTATCAGATTTCTAACATTATGTTCTCATTATGAAGGACTAAGTACAGAATGATGGGGAAAAACTTGAACCTTTTTTTTTTATTTTAGCACATAACAAAATGTGAAAAAACTTAAAGGATCTGAAAACTAGAGATGGGCCTTGCGGTTCGCCAGGTGGTCGTTTCGCAGCAAACTTTGTTCGTTCGATGTCCGCCAGCGCCATATTCTTTTGCATTGTACTGAACTTTGACCCATGACACATCTATTAGGTGGGACAGGACAGCCAATTGAGACGTTTCAGCACATGGACACACACCCACCCTATAAATAAACCCGATCTGGCAGCCATTTTACATTCAGTGTTTTGCCAGTGTAGGGAGAGGTTGCTGTGTGGAGCAGGGACAGACTGTTAGGGACACCAAACGCTAGCTAACAGGGCCACAAAAGTCCTTTAAAGGACTGGTATAGGTGTGCTATTGATAGTTGTGACATACTGAGGGGTGTGAGATACTTATAATATACTTTTTAATGTAGAAAGTATATTATAGCAGCAATGCAGAAGTCTTTGGACATAGCAGAAACCACCTGCTCTCACGCCAACACGGTAGCAGGCCTTTACGCAGGCCCAAACTCCCAGGTCCCAACACAGAGACTGACAGAGCTTCAGTGTCAGAGAGGAGTCAATTCCCACCACCTGACAGTGCTGCCTGTGTTTTATAGCCTAAACCAAGACTCGGCCTGGAATGTGGGGAGAAGCCACCCACCCTGCACTTTGGCTGCTCCCAGTAAGAGCCGGCCCGGATCGGCTTTACAGCCATACTAAATAGCAAAACCATGTCAGCTAGCACTAGCTGCCGCTGACACATGAAATTGCCGTCTCTTACCTTACCGAGGCCAGGAATCTCGGTGACACGTACCTTCCGTCAATAATTGGACCCTTGCGCCTTCCCTCACAGTGTAGATTTGGTGTTACCGCCATGGATTACATGCAGGCCTGCCTCTTCTTCTCCTACTTCATCCTCCATCTCCTCCTCGGTTGACTCCCTTTCCACAGCTACCGCCTCTTCCGCTGCACCCCCCAAGCTCTCCAGAATCTATTCGACGTGCCAGGTGAGACGTTGCCATGCTGTGCTGCGGCTATTGTGCCTGGAAACCAAGAGCCACACCGGTCCTGCACTGCTTTCAGTTCTGCGGTCATAGGCCAATCAGTGGCTAACCCCACTCAATTTGACAGCTGGTAAAGTGGTGTGCAGCAACGGTGCCAATCTGCTGAGCATGCTGAAACAGGGCAAAATGACACACGTGCCGTGCATGGCACACGTCCTGAACTTAGTCATGCAGCGATTCATTGCCAAATACCCTGGGGTTCAGGGCGTCTTGTGGCAGGCCAGGAAAATCTGTGGCCATTTTAGAAGATTTTACACGGCCATGGCTCGCCTTGCTGACGTTCAGTGGCGACACCACCTGCCCGTCAGACGTTTGATTTGTGACAGCCAGACGCGATGGAACTCCACCTTGTATATGCTTGATAGGCTGCTCTTCCTATTCACTGGAATGGGACAAGCAGTTTGAATTAGACAGCACCGCCGCTAATTTTTCAGGCAGAAGACACCTCCTCTTCGAACGGCTGACCGGCAGTGGTGCCGGCAGTCAGACCCCACCAATCTGATATTGATGACTGATCCAGAGGATAGGTCATTAATTGAGATGAGCAAAGCAACTTCATATGCTACATCCGAAGTCGCTTCACAAAAAAATTCATTATAATACTGTACGGAGATTTGTCTCCGTACAGTATTAGAATATATGGGCTCTGATGAGCCGAAGTAAGTTATTCACGAAGTTGCACGAGACTTCGTTTAATAACTTTGGTAATAGATTATTACAGTGAAAAACCTTGAAACCGAACTCGGCTTGAGAGCTTTTCACTGAAATAATCAATCACCGAATGTTCTGCCCCAGCAGAGATAAGAATCATTACAAATTACGTCTGTCTAAGTTTCTGTATTTCTGTAGTGATTGGCTTGGTTATATCTATATCTAGTGGTCTTAAAAATGTATTGCACCTTGTTTTTCTTATTACAAAGACTGCTGCATTGTGGGTAGTGCAAAGAATCCTGGGAAAGAGAAGTCTCCAGTCTCTATTTTCCAGGAGACAGTACAGAGCTGTCTTATGCAGATCTCCTTCTCAAACTCCACCATCCTTGTGCAAGCATATCTGGTGAAACATCTAACTTTGTTTCAGGGACAGAGCTGTTTAGTTAGTTGTATGTTAATCAGGGAGTTGATATAACTGTTAGATGTTAGACATGCAGTCCTATGTACAGGCAGCCATTTTTAACATGTGCTTCGGAGTCAATGTAATGTCACAGTACATTTCATTCTATGCTTTATTCTTATATATGCTATTTGTAGTCTTGTAGATTTACCAACAATACTCCTGTTTTCCAATAATCAAATACTCCTGTTTTACCAATAAACAAGTAAGACTACAGAAAACAGTCCTCTTATTTGGAAGACAGGAACGGTTTATGCTGAATATCAGACTGCACGTTGAGCTTCAAGAGGTAGTCACCTGAAATGGTCTTCCAACAGTCTTGAAGGAGTTCCCAGAGATGCTTAGCACTTGTTGGCCCTTTTGCCTTCACTCTGCGGTCCAGCTCACCCCAAACCATCTCGATTGGGTTAAGGTCTGGTGACTGTGGAGGCCAGGTCATCTGGCGCAGCACCCCATCACTCTCCTTCATGGTCAAATAGCCCTTACACAGCCTGGAGGTGTGTTTGGGGTCATTGTCCTGTTGAAAAATAAATGATGGTCCAACTAAACGCAAACCGGATGGAATAGCATGCCGCTGCAAGATGCTGTGGTAGCCATGCTGGTTCAGTATGCCTTCAATTTTGAATAAATCCCCAACAGTGTCACCAGCAAAGCACCATCACACCTCCTCCTCCATGCTTCACGGTGGGAACCAGGCATGTAGAGTCCATCCGTGGTCCATCCATTCACCTTTTCTGCGTCGCACAAAGACACGGTGGTTGGAACCAAAGATCTCAAATTTGGACTCATCAAACCAAAGCACAGATTTCCACTGGTCTAATGTCCATTCCTTGTGTTCTTTAGCCCAAACAAGTCTCTTCTGCTTGTTGCCTGTCCTTAGCAGTGGTTTCCTAGCAGATATTCTACAATGAAGGCCTGATTCACACAGTCTCCTCTTAACAGTTGTTCTAGAGATGTGTCTGCTGCTAAAACTCTGTGTGGCATTGACCTGGTCTCTAATCTGAGCTGCTGTTAACCTGCGATTTCTGAGCCTGGTGACTCGGATGAACTTATCCTCCGCAGCAGAGGTGTCTCTTGGTCTTCCTTTCCTGGGGCGGTCCGCATGTGAGCCAGTTTCTTTGTAGTGCTTGATGGTTTTTGTGACTGCACTTGGGGACACTTTCAAAATTTTCCCAATTTTCCGGACTGACTGACCTTCATTTCTTAAAGTAATGATGGCCACTAGTTTTTCTTTACTTAGCTGCTTTTTTCTTGCCATAATACAAATTCTAACAGTCTATTCAGTAGGACTATCAGCTGTGTGTCCACCTGACTTCTCCACAACGCAACTGATGGTCCCAACCCCATTTATAAGGCAAGAAATCCCACTTATTAAACCTGACAGGGCACACCTGTGAAGTGAATACCATTTCAGGTGACTACCTCTTGAAGCTCATCAAGAGAATGCCAAGAGTGTGCAAAGCAGTAATCAAAGCAAAAGGTGGCTACTTTGAAGAACCTAGAATATGACATATTTTCAGTTGTTTCACACTTTTTTGTTATGTATATAATTCCACATGTGTTAATTCATAGTTTTGATGCCTTCAGTGGGAATCTACAATTTTCATAGTCATGAAAATAAAGAAAACTCTTTGAATGAGAAGGTGTGTCCAAACTTTTGGTCTGTACTGTATATTAGCAACCTAGGACAGGTCTTAGCTGGCCAGCTACAGGAGCACACAAGCCGACCTCAGTCAACATTATGCTCACCAACACACTTGAAAATGGATGTCCTTCCCTATTTCAGCCATGTCACAGTACTTTCCTGATAAAAGAACTGCCACACGGTGCTCCTGTGCCTTGTCCATTCGCAGATATCTCCTGTGAAGACCACACCTGCGATGGTGAGCTAGATCACTTAGGGTACACAGTTTTCCACAGGACAAGAGAAGACAACAGGGTTGCAATGTCCATAGAAGACAGGCTGTTCTTGGATATCATGAATCAAGGAATAGTAAAAGACAAGTCAAAAAGCTGGGTCACACTTTTACCATTTAAACCCCGGAGACAACACTTACCTAACAACAAAGAACTTGTCTACAGCTGATTTACACGTATCTCCCTCAAACACAAACTTCAGAGGACACCAGAGACGAAAGAACAATTCTTTGCCTTTGTGAGATTGTGAAACAGCTCTCACTGTTCAATGTTTGTGTATATTTAAGTATTAGGATTGTCATTCTGCGTTTTGGCCACAAGATGCCGCTGTTTCCCAGTTACAGCTAATAGACTGCTTATGTTACAATATTTATAAGAGGGGAGTTTTCTGTCTTTCTAAGAGAAGCAGGAAGCAGACTAACAGAAATAGCGTGGTGTTCAACAGGCAGAAAATGCTCAAACCCATATGCAGTTATGCACATATATACAGGGGAGCAAATCCTTCACTTGTTGCCCGTTGCTAATGGTGATCCCTAGCAAAAATGCATACAGTGGAGGATGCCTGCAGTGGACCACAAGTACTACAAGAGACATCCTACACAAGATATCAATTGTGTGGATGTGATAAGCAGTATAACAATCTAATAACAAGGACAGGTGCACTCTGCGATCTTACTAAGCCCCCAAACTGGTGTTAAAATTGAGAGATTAGCCAACATGTCCTACATGAGGACATGTCTGAGCCCGAGCACCGCGCCAAGGTTTCTCAAGTAGCTCGGGTCCTAACACTCACCTACCTTAGCTGTATGGGCAATACCAGGGGCCAGTGGGCAAATTACAGGAGTGTGAGGACCGACTCACAGACCACTCACAAGTTCACTCCAGCATCTACCATGCCAGCAATGGGAGTAGGGAGGAGTCTGCAAGTCCCAATCAAGACTGGCTGGTATGGCCCAGGCTTCACAGGTGCACTTAAATGTAGCCTGTAGATGGAAAACAGGCACATTTAAATGAGAGTTTATACACCTCCATATACAAGCAAACTAACAGAAATAGCGTGGTGTACAACAGCCAGAAAAAAACGCTCAATCCCATATGCAGGTATGCACATATATACAGGGGAGCAAATACTGCACTTGTGGCCCGTTGCTAAAGGCGATCCCCAGCAAAAATGCATACAGTGGAGGATGCCTGCAGTTAACTCCAGCATCTACCATGCCAGCAATGGGAGGAGGGAGGAGTCTGCAAGTCCCACTCAAGACTGGCTAGTATGGCATGGTAGATGCTGGCCTTCAAGACCATCTAAAGTGATCTAAAGGACTTGGATCTTAGCACCGACTCCCTTCCCATGCAGCAGGGCCCCGGTCTGCTCTGGGATTTAAAGGCGGATACATTTACCTTCCAAATCAGCAAGGAAGATAAGCCCTTCACACGCAGAGGAGTTCTGTCCACCATAAACAGCTTGTATAATCCTCTGGGATTCGTAGTGCCTGTTACCATCCAAGGTAAAATGATGTTAAGAGACTTCACCACAGAGACGTCTGATTGGGATGATCTGCTTCCCATGGAGAAAAAGGACCTGTTGACAGGTTGGAAGAAGCCTGTTCGAAGCTTCGACCAGCCTTCACATGGCACGACTCTATGCTTCCATGCCATCAACTGAAGTCAAGATGCAAAGAATGGATATCTTCTGTGATGCTTCAGTCAAGGCGATTGCAGCCGTAGCATACCTAAAGACCATAGATGTCAAAGAACAATGCCATATAGGATTTGCCATAAGCCGGACCAAACTGGCTCCACTCCGCGAACACACGGTTCCAAGACTGGAGCTCTGCACTGCTGGGCTTGAAGTGGAGTTGGCTGAACTTATAACATCAGGAGTGAACCTGGAAATCGAAGAAGTCGAGTTTTATACTGACAGCAAGGTAGTCCTAGGATATATTTGCAACAAAACCAGACGCTTTTTAACCAGACTGTTACGGGTAGTACGGGGAAGGAAAGACAACCAAAGGGAACAACAACAAAACAACTACAGACTAGGCCCCAAGCCTAGGGAATAAAGAGGTCACCTCCTAGCAAACCCTGACTTTCTCCCTAAGCTGCTAACCACATGTGCAAATCTCAAATGTAGAAATGCACATGCACTGGAACCCCGGAACTGTTGAAACCCTGCACCAAACCCTCAGCTTAGGGAACAGGGAAAGAGGCAACCGGCTCCTTCCAACCTGAAGATGCCAG
The DNA here is from genome assembly GCF_014858855.1 of Bufo gargarizans. Taxonomy (NCBI): domain Eukaryota; kingdom Metazoa; phylum Chordata; class Amphibia; order Anura; family Bufonidae; genus Bufo; species Bufo gargarizans. The sequence continues at coordinate 534,626,821 of NC_058083.1, read as the reverse complement.
TGTCTTCCTGAGGCCTAGTCAGGACAGACACAACAAGAAAAGGGAAAGGACTTAGCTTGAGAAGCAACTTGAGCAGGGGAATCACCACACAAGCAGAGCACTCATCAGAAGAACTATTAGCTGCAGGGAAACCAGTGAAAGGCGGAACATATAAAGGGGCTACCTGACTGATAATGAGCAACCCCTTCGAAGAGGTGGAAACCTGTCAGCAACAATCAAAACAATAGAGGTCTTGTCAGATCGACTCCTGAGTCTTCCGTCTATCTGAACTTCTAAGATCTCTCCCAGAGTCGGCGGTGACACAGACAGATCACGCGACTAGATCCATCACACCAAGCCACCATAAGGACACAACATGGTTCTGCATTCCTGTACCGTTCAACGTCTTGCAGTATCGGATCTGACACGTCTGAATTGATAGACCCAGATGCTGATGAAGAAATCTGACCTGAAGTATCTGTTCTAAGTACAGTGGCTTTGGACCACCAACTCAAATCCTATAGTTTCGGCAGGTCCTCCACTTGGATGTCGCTTGTTCGTGCTATAGCCTGTCTAGTTCATATAGCTCAGTCTTACAAGTCGACATTACCAGTGAACCAGAAGCCCTGCAAAGGTTAGCATCACTGCGAACACGCCTTTACCGCTCCTAATCTGGAAAGGTCCAAGAGTATAATTTGCACGATACAATGTAAATGTTATGCCAAAGAAATAGACTACCTCAGCAAAGGCCAAACAGTTTCTAAGCACAGCGCTTTGAACAAGCTTGATCTCATCATTGACCAAAATGGGTTGATAAGAATAGGAGGCGTCTTCAAGAAGCCAAAGTGGAATTCGTGGAAAAACACCCTGTAATAATTCCCGAACATCACCACGTCACGACCCTGCTCGTGCGACATCACCACGTTCAAGTGAAACATCAGGGCCGATTGTTTACCGAAGGAAAACTACGAGCTGCCAGACTATGGATTGTTTGACCCAAGAGGTGTGTGAGCAAGCTCGTCTTCAACTGCGATACCTGTCGCAAACTTCGTGGCATGTCCCAGAACCCAAAGATGGCCAGTCTCACAACTGAGGAACTGAGTACAGATCCTCATTTTACCAACGTTGGTCTGAATGTATTCGGTCCTTGGTCAGAGGCTACACGGCACACTAGAGGTATTCACGTCAGTGCAATGCGCTGGGCGGTCATGTTTACTTGTATGTCCAGCAGAGCTGTCCATATAGAAGTGATCAAATCCATGGACACTTCAAGTTTCATAAACGCACTTCGACTGTTTATTGCCATTAGAGGGCATACACCTCCGTATCCTAAGGGAATTAAGTAATGTCATAGCCAGACCCTTATTTCTGATATTTGCGGACTCTATACTGACAGGGAATGTCCCAAAGGATTGGCGCATGGCAAATGTGGTGCCAATATTCAAAAAGGGTCCAAAAACAGAGCCTGGAAACTATAGGCCGGTAAGTTTAACATCTGTTGTGGGTAAACTGTTTGAAGGTTTTCTGAGAGATGCTATCTTAGAGCATCTCAACAGAAATAAGCAAATAACGCCATATCAGCATGGCTTTGTGAGGGATCGGTCATGCCAAACTAATTTAATCAGTTTCTATGAGGCGGTAAGTTCTAGACTTGACAGCGGCGAATCAATGGATGTCGTGTATCTGGACTTCTCCAAAGCATTTGACACTGTACCACATAAAAGGTTAGTATATAAAATGAGAATGCTCGGACTGGGAGAAAACGTCTGTATGTGGGTAAGTAACTGGCTCAGTGATAGAAAACAGAGGGTGGTTATTAACGGTACACACTCAGATTGGGTCCCTGTCACTAGTGGGGTACCTCAGGGGTCAGTTTTGGGCCCTATTCTCTTCAATATATTTATTAATGATCTTGTAGAAGGCTTGCATAGTAAAGTATCAATTTTCGCAGATGACACTAAACTGTGTAAAGTAATTAACACTGAAGAGGACAGTATACTGTATATATACTACAGAGGACAGTATACTACTACAGAGGGATCTGGATAGATTGGAGGCTTGGGCAGATAAGTGGCAGATGAGGTTTAACACTGACAAATGTAAAGTTATGCACATGGGAAGAAATAATGCAAGTCACCCGTACATACTAAATGATAAAACACTCGGTAACACTGACATGGAAAAGGATCTAGGAATTTTAATAAACAGCAAACTAAGCTGCAAAAACCAGTGTCAGACCGCTGCTGCCAAGGCCAATAAGATAATGGGTTGCATCAGAAGGGGCATAGATGCCCATGATAAGAACATAGTCCTACCACTTTACAAATCGCTAGTCAGACCACGCATGGAGTACTGTGTACAGTTCTGGGCTCCTGTAAACAAGGCAGACATAGCAGAGCTGGAGAGGGTCCAGAGGAGGGCAACTAAAGTAATAACTGGAATGGGGCAACTACAGTACCCTGAAAGATGATCAACATTAGGGTTATTCACTTTAGAAAAAAGACGACTGAGGGGAGATCTAATTACTATGTATAAATATATCAGGGGTCAGTACAGAGATCTCTCCCATCATCTATTTATCCCCAGGACTGTGACTGTGACGAGGGGACATCCTCTGCGTCTGGAGGAAAGAAGGTTTGTACACAAACATAGAAGAGGATTCTTTACGGTAAGAGCAGTGAGACTATGGAGCTCTCTGCCTGAGGAGGTGGTGATGGTGAGTACAATAAAGGAATTCAAGAGGGGCCTGGATGTATTTCTGGAGTGTAATAATATTACAGGCTATAGCTACTAGAGAGAGGTAATTGATCCAGGGAGTTATTCTGATGCCTGATTGGAGTCGGGAAGGAATTTTTTATTACCCTAAAGTGGGGAAAATTGGCTTCTACCTCACAGGTTTTTTTTTTTTTTGCCTTCCTCTGGATCAACTTGCAGGATGACAGGCCGAACTGGATGGACAAATGTCTTTTTTCGGCATTATCTACTATGTATCTAGCGGTCTTAAAAATATATTGCAACTTATTTTTTTGTTTCAAAGACTGCTGCATTGTGGGTAGTGCAAAGTATCCTGGGAAAGAGAAGTCTCCAGTCTCCATAACACAGTACAGAGCTGTCCTATGCCGATCTCCTTCTCAAACTCCATCCTTGTGCAAGCATATCTGGTGAGACTGCTACCTTTGTTTCAGGGACAGTATGTTATGCAGAGCTGTTCAGTTAGTTGTATTGTTACTCATGGAGTTGATATAACTGTTAGATGTTAGACATGCAGTCCTATGTACAGGCAGACATTTTTAATAAATGCTTCAATGTCAATGTAATGTTACAGTACATTTTATTCTTATATATGCTATTTGTATTTTTGTAGTTTTTACCAACAATACTCCTGTTTTCCAATCATCAAATACTCCTGTTTTACCAATAAACAAGTTGGACTACAGAAAACAGTCCTCTTATTTGGAAGACATGAATGGTTTATGCTGAATGTCAGACTGCACACCGTGTGAACGTGTATGAAGACAGAACACCGAAGTTATTCAACGAAGTCTCGTGCAACTTCGTGAATAACTTACTTTGGCTCATCGGAGCCCATACAATCTAATACTGTATGGAGATGAATCTCCGTACAGTATTATTACGAAATTTATAGCGAAGTGGCTTCGGATGTAGCAGCCGAAGTTTCTTCGCTCATCTCTAGTTATCAATATGTATCTGCTGCACAACCCCATGTCTTGGCGTTGTTATATCGGCAAAACCAGGCGGTCATTAATAAAATTTGCAGTTTTGCTGCAAAATGGTCCAGCTGTGTGAACACGTAAAACTCTGAATTAAAAAATTTTGTTCTGTGTTTATCCATGTGTGAAAACAACCAGGGTGGATTTTTTATTTTTTTTTGCATAGATACAAATAAATAAAAACTTTTTAAAAGAGAACATTCATAATTCTCGTAAAACAGTTTTCAGGATTAAGAATGCAAATAATTTAATAAGTAACATTAAGAACGGGAGAACCTCCTCCTAACAACTCCGATACTTATTGTAGATTTTATATCCTACCGACTTCAGGACCTTTGATGATGTCATGGTCATGTGATCAGTCACATGAGGGGAGGAGTAAAGCAAGGAGTTCTTTCACTGTTCAGCACTTCCTGTCATGTGACCAGTGTGACGTCATCACAGGTCCTGCAGCCCCAGGAGGTGAGATCTGCAGGTCAGTTATTGGTCTTGGTTCTGGGTTTATTAGAATGGAGCGGTTCTATAGGTGATATATAGCAGGTCCAGCCAGCAGGGGGCAGCACCGGCCATAGAGAGTCTCTGCTCACAGGAGGGGAGTTCTCCTCAGACATGTCTGCTCTCCCCCTGGAATATTAGGAGACCCCCAGACCCCTGTAAGAGGGGCTGTTCTCCTGGATTAGAGGGGTCTTCCATCACACAATGTTCTGCGATATCACTAGGATATGGAGTCAGTGTGATACACCCCCCCACACTATCATCACCGCACAGTATAGAGATATTATATAGCTTCTCATGTATATATATTGTGTCACAGTGAGAGGTTTGGTCTGGGCAAACAGGTATTTCCCTCCCAGCATGTGCTGCTGGGCTGATTTACAGCCAGGTGAGGTCAAATACCGGACTGGATTTTAAATGCCGGTCCGGGTTTTGGAAGCACCTGGCTGTACTTAAATAGGCAGCTGGGCTCAGAAGCCAGGTCTATGTGTTTGGATCTGGGAGCCTTGTGTCTGGATAAAGGCTTGCTACCTGTTTGGCGTGAAAACAGGTTGGTGCTGCTATCAGCATGGTGTGAATTACCACCAACACCGCAAGGTGACTTTTTGTTGGATTATAACTGCTTGTTTTGTCACTTGCATAAAGTGTGAATAAAACACTGAACTGTTTGATCCAAAGAACTTGTTGTTGCCTCTATACTGCGTCCACTAATCATGTCTACCAGAGCGAGTCCCCACAATTGGTGAAGGATGCGGGCATGAGCAGTGAGGCTGGCATGAATGCCGATATTTTTGGTGTCTGCATTTTTTAGGCACGGTTGTATGTCGCACATTAAACCAGCTGTATTACAGCCAGTGCCCCACAACAAAATAGAGGCTGTTGTGAAGGCCCTCATGGAGGCTAATCTGCAGCAGCGAGAGACAAACCTGCAGCAACGCGAGGATAATAAGAAGCAGCAGGAGACTAACCAGTTGCTGCTACAACACGTGATGGCTTTGCTGACAGCAGGAGCAACCCCCGAGCGTCCATGATGCTCGGAAAGCAGTCCGCGCCGTGATTCCTAAGATGACCCCCGCAGACGACATCGAAACCTACCTGGTGATGTACAAGACAGTGGCCATCAGGGAAAAGCTACCCCGTGGACTGAGGTCGTCGCTCTATTCCTGGCATCCGATTCCCAGCGGGTGTATTTCGACTTGCTGGACGATCAAGCAGCCGACTACCAAAAAGTAAAGGGTGAGGTTTTGGCAAGACTGGGGGTTAATGTGTTGGTCCAAGCCCAGTGGGTACATCAGTGGGTGTTTAAGCCGGCTGAGCCTGCGAGGACCCAGTATTATGACTTACTCCACCTCTTGCAAAAGTGGCTACAGCCTGACCTGCTTAGTGTCCCGGCTATGCTGGATAGACTATTAGCCGATATGTTCTGGAGAGCTTTGCCATACCCTCTCCAGCACTGGATCGGTCAAGTGTCTCCTGGAAATGCCCTTGAGATGGTGGAACGCTATGAAGCTACCAGGAATCTAAAGGATGGTTCTGTGGGAAGGGGGGTTGGTAAACCCCAGAAATCTCCATCCCAGGCCCGAAGATTTGAGCCGATAAAACCCACCTGGGATGTACCCACGGCGGACCTGGCTCCGATAATCTGCTGGCGGTATCAGGAGCCTGGCCATTTAAGAGCTGCCTGTCCCCATAGGGTTGAGCCCATGGACACTAACTGTGGCTACCGTCTGTCGCTATATGCCAGGAGGCTGTGTTCAACAGGTACCCCAGAGTCTCTAGATCACTTGTGCCAGGTGGATGTGGGAGACACTCCGGCGGAGGCTCTGCTGGACTCAAGGAGTCTAGTGACCCTAGTAAGGGCTACCCTGGTCCGGTCCACTAGGTATACTGGCCAGAAAGTCGGGGTGATGTGCATCCACGGAGACTTAAAAGGCTACCCCACCACGCTGTTGTCTGTACCCACGGTGGCCGGTAGATGGACCCACGAGGTGGCTGTCGCCACAAATCTACATTATGAACTCATAATAGGGAGATGTTTTCCCGAGTATGACTAACTAAAGAGGTTAGGACTGACGAAGGGACCCCTTTTATGTCCAAGGTGATTAGGGAACTCTGTAAGTTGCTGCACATAAAACAACTATGGACGCAAACAGATGGTCTGGTAGAACGGTTTAACCAAACATGAAAAAATATGTTGAAAAGGTAGTGTCTAAAGATGGGAAGGACTGGGACCTCATTCTGCCCTATCTCATCTTCACAGTGCGAGAGGTACCCCAAGCCTCTACTGGGTTCTTGCCCTTCGAATTGCTATATGGCAGACATCCTCATGGTCTGTTGGACATGGCCAAAGAGCCGTGGGAACAACAGCTAACTCCACATAAAAGTGTCATTGAGTACGTTACCCAGATGCAAGATCGGATAGAGACAGTGTTGCCTCTTGTTAAAGAGCATATGGGGGCAGCTCAACGAGCCCAGAGTCTGGTATATAATCGTCCGGCTCTTTAACCCGGGTGATCGTGTTTTGGTTCTGGTGCCAACCATGGACAGTAAGTTCCTGGCTAGGTGGCAGGGGCCCTATGAGGTACTCGAGAAAATTGGAGATATAAACTACAAGGTACAGGCCAGGACGGCGAAAGCCAGAGCAGGTTTACCATGTGAATTTACTCAAACCGTGCAAAGATGTACAGAAGACAGCCCACGGCCGGGTTTTCTAGGAGAAGAGGTTCCGGCCCCTCTGTCTGATGCAAGAGAGGCAGCTGCCACAGTAACAATTGCTGACAGCCTCTCCTCTAAACAGACTCAGGAGACCAGGGAGTTTGTTAGTCGGAACACAGATGTGTTCTCAGACCTTCCTGAACGCACTTACATAATCCAGCATGACATTGTCACTGAGCCTCAGGCAAAAGTCAGATTAAAACCATACCGGGTGCCCGAGGCTCGGCGACAAGCCATATCGGAGGAGGTGCAGCTAATATTGCAGCTAGACGTTATTGAGGAGTCAAAAAGTCAGTGGGCCAGTCCTATAGTATTGATACCCAAGCCGGACGGGACTTTGCGGTTTCCTAACGACTTTCGAAAAGTTAACGAGGTTTCCAAATTCGATGTGCATCCCATTCCCCGGTATTTTTCTGTTTTGGACCTCACAAAAGGGTATTGGCAGGTGCCCTTAAAGGAGGCTGCCAAAGAGAAAACTGCCTTCATCACGCCTGAGGGGCTGTATCAATGTAAGGTCTTACCCTTTGGTCTCCATGGCGCCTCCGCCAATTTTCAGTGACTAATGGACATTGTGCTTCGTCCACATCGTCGGTATGTTTCGGCTTACCTGGACGATATTGTCATTCACAGTACTGACTGGGAAAAGTCACCTACCCAAAGTGCAGGCTGTAGTGGACTCCCTTCGGAAAGCTGGCCTAACAGCTAACTCGAAATAATGCGCAAAAGGGTTAGAGGAGACTAAGTACCTGGGGTTGTCATTGGGCGTGGAGTCATCAAACCCCAAGTGAACAAAATAAAGGCGATATGGAATTGGCCCCTACCTGTCACCACTAGGCAAATAAAGTCATTCCTGGGAATGGTGGGCTATTACATGAGGTTTGTTCCCCACTTTGCTTCTTTAGCTGCGCCCTTGATGGGACTCTTGAAGGGACACAAGTCAATGATGGTTCGCTGGGATGATAGGGCGGAAGAGGCTTTTTCCGCTTTGAAGTCGGCCCTGTGCGGGTGTCACGATCAGTGTGGGGGGAAAACTCCACACTGAACACAGGAGGGAAGGTGAACAGTAACTGGGCCTGGAAACTAGGGAAGGAACAGGTCACCTCCTAAACAACCCTAATCCGGGCCCTAACTACCTATCAATATGAATAGACCTTGAAGGTAGGAATATTCAAATGCAGGATACCTAGGCCCTTATTTCCCTATAAGGCCCTGGAATAAGTATAGGACCAGAGACAACCCATTCCTCCCCAGATGGACGAAGGGAAGTCTCTGTCTCAGGCCCAGATACAACAACAGGGAATATAACAAATACAAACAAACACAACACTTAACTTCTGTAGAGATGGAAGAACAGGAACACCAGAGAGGATCTCACACCAGCTCAGCCAAACCCAAATGAAGCTATCTACCGCATAGTCAGAAGGGTGGGGTGAGACTATAAAGGGTAGAAGTGATGACCACTGAGCAACAGCTGTGAAAAGGGAAGTGGTCATTAACCCTATCAACACGGAATCAAGAGAAATCAAGGAGGCTGTTAGATTCCTCCACGCTCAGCCAATCTCCTTGATCTCTTGACATCAGTCACCTGAGGGACCATAACAGATGCACTGCCGACAAACGTTTTATATGAAAGATGAAATATATAGTGTGCTATCAGTAATCCTTAATGGAGTTGTCTTATCATAGAATTGTATTCCCTACACATAGGACAGAAGATAAATATCTGATTGGTGGGGGTCTGACCACTGGGATCCCTATCAATCACAAGTATGAGGTGCCAGAATGTATGAACCGGTGGTCACAACATTTAACTCTGTGGGACTGACAAAGAGAAGCTGAATACAGAGCTCGGCGATCTCCTGCAGTCCCATTTGACTGGAGCAGTAGCACAAGTCCATTACCACCACTCTATACACTTTTGTGATCGGTGGAGATCCCACTAGTTAACCCCTACCAATCAGATACTTAACCTCTATCCTATGTGTAGGCAATTATACACTATGGTGAGACAACTCCTTTAATAATTCTCATTCCATGAGACACTTTACTTCATATAAGATGTTCTTCCAAATGTGATTTTCCTCTTAATCCTCCATATTTTCCTCAGGTTCCCAGGTACAAGACTCTCATAGCTAAAATTTTCTTTTGAAAGACAATGGTCCTTTCCATTGATGACCCACCAAGGATGGAGAAGGACAGAAACCTCATGGCTGTAAGGATATTAGACCTCACCCTAGAGATCATCTCCTTAATAACTGGAGAGGTGAGAGTTTCACATGACATCACTCTTATCTCTAGTAATAAAACAGGGAAATGACTGGAAAGGTGAAGGATTCTTAGAATCTCTGTAGTGATCGGCGTCTCCCCATACACAGGATTACACAGTAGTGAAGAAGTCGTCTGGTGAGTGTGTGACACCCCATGTGTCAGGAGGATGGAGCAGGACCCAGAGCCCCATCACCGAGCCTCCACCTCATTCCCTGATACATGAGCAGAAGATCCTAGAACTTACCACCAGGATCACTGAGCTGCTGAGCGGAGAGGTGAGCGCTGCTGGGAATGCTGGGACATTATACAATAACGCCAAGGGATGGGTCTGGTAGTGACTGTATCCTTGTGTTGTCAGGTTCCTATAAGGTGTCAGGATGTCACTGTCTATTTCTCCATGGAGGAGTGGGAGTATTTAGAAGAACACAAGGGTCTGTACAAGGATCTCATGATGGAGAACCACCAGTCCCTCACATCACCGGGTAAGAGGAGACCTTCCATGACTGTAGAGGAGAGAACAGTTTTAAGGGTCAGATTCCCCCATCATCTGATCATCACATATAGACAATGTATTCAGTCGCTGTGTATATTTCCTATAGATGGATCCAGTCAGAGAAATCCACCTGAGAGATGTCCCAGTCCTCTGTATTTCCAGGACTGTCCAGAGGAGAAACCAAATATCCCACTGGATCATCAGGTAGATGAAGCTGAGGTTTCTACAAATCTTCTATAGACTGATGTAATGGAGGTTTCTACTGACCTCCTCCAGCAGCAGTGGAGTATACTGTACGCTCCATCTACTGACCTCCCCCAGCAGCAGTGGAGTATACTGTGCGCTCCATCTACTGACACCCCCCCCCCCCCCCAGCAGCAGTGGAGTATACTGTACGCTCCTATTTTGTTTGTTTTTTCTCATGTCTTTAATGTTGGATCCTTGCAGGAAATATCTGGTGAAACGACGAGTGGACTTGAAAAACCCATATCCGTGTCTGTGAATGGTAAGAGCCTTTCATAAATCTATGACTGTAGATGTCTTTATTAGTGGGACAACTGTTAGAAAGTTCAGAGAAACGTCCTCCTCATCATTGTTGTTATGAGTTATGTCTTAATTATGTGAATTAAACGAGATGTAGGTGATAATCGCCATGTCCTCTTTCAAGATTATCATTCTACTAGGATCGCTGCTCACTTGTGTTACCAAGTGGGAGATGATTGCGGCCGTGAGCACACTGCTCGTCTTCAAAGCCCTCATGCAGGGTCCCATCATTTCAATATAACTGCGCCCTTCCCGTATACAAGGCTATTTTCCATTTGCAAACTTTTTGAACGATTGGCAATCTAGTTTGCTGAAAGGAAGTCGCTGGAAATGTGAAATTCCCCTTGCCAGCCTGCTCTACTTTAGGGTCACCTTGAAGCAGTCGATAATATTTTCATTAAGAGGGGTTTAGGCCTTAAAAACAAAGGTTAAACAACCGGGTCAGCCTCACTTTTGGGTAATGAGATAGCTCTTTCCAGGATTATTGCAGCCTCTTATTTTTGCTGATTGGTGAGAATCTGATACCTGGGCCCCTACAGACGTTATATTCTCACGTCTCGGTATCAGAAGATAGCATCGTGTGGACAAATGTGCAGAAGGGTGCAGTGAGAATGAATGTTTAAAGGGAGTCTGTCACATAATTTTCACCAATATAACTAACAGCACTGACCCACAGAAGATTGCAAACGCATTCCGATTATATCTGTGTGTACTTCGTGTCTTTATTCCATGTCCAGGAAAAGCACTTTTATTCTGGTGAAAAATGTCTCCCATGTGCCCAGCTGGGCTGTCTTTGCTGTTCCAAGTGCCCAAAGCAAAAACCTCTTAGTCCTATTCAGCAGAATACTGACATCTGCCTGTGTTTCAGACTCTTCACTGCCTGATCTGTGTCAATCCAGAGCTGCCTGCCCTAACCATGGACTGGTTTCTGAACTTTCATGTACTCTGCCTGCCCCAATCTCAGTCTGTTACTGACTATGGTTTTCCTGCCCCTGAGATGTAATGCATCAGTGTCTCTATAATTCATGGATCAGTAGTCAATCAAACAGAGACTACTCCAAGAGGTAGCGGCCTGGTGGTTCCCTGCAGTTGAGTCTACATCCTTGTGTAGGGATAAAAGGCTGAGGACCAAGGGACTGCAAGGATAACACCTATATGAGTAGCTTTATTCCAGTTCAGTTTGGTTTACACGGTGGTTCCACACCCGTTGTCTTACAGTTTGCCCAGGCCAAGTGATCCCACTGGCCCACATGGACTGTGTCTCCCTAAAGTATATAAGGAGTTAACTAACCAACGAGGTCACCAGCTTCTGCAGTACCTGAATATCATCTCAGCCTGCTTAGATGTTTTGACTACTGCCGTTCTTGCCCTACCACCTCCATCAGTCACAGCCTCCAGTGTTTCCAGTGTTCGCCTTCCGCTACCTGTGCACTAAGAGATTATTATTATTATTATTTATTATTTAAGCGCCATTCATTCCATAGCGCTGTACATATAATAAGCGGTGCACATACATAACAGACAATTGTACTAATCATAAACAAGATGAGTTACAAACTGGTACAGAAGGAGAGAGGGCCCTGCCCGTGAGGGCTTACAATCTACATGGTATGGGAGAAGGACACAGTAGGTGCGGGTTGAGTTGGTCATGGCGGTATAGAGGCAGCAGGGTCATTGGTTGTAGGCTTGTCTGAAGAGGTGGGTTTTCAGGTTTCTTTTGTAGGATTCCACTGTAGGTGAGAGTCTGATATGTTGGTGTAGCGAGTTCCAGAGTATGGGGGATGCACGGGAGAAATCTTGGAGTCGATTGTGGGAAGAGGCGATAAGAGGAGAGGAGAGAAGGAGGTCTTGTGAGGATCGGAGAGTGCGTGTGGGGATGTATCGGGAAAGTAGCTCAGAGATGTAGGGAGGGGACAGGTTATGGACGGCCTTGTATGTGTATGTCAGTACTTTGAAGTGGATTCGTTGGGCAATGGGGAGCCAGTGAAGGGATTGGCAGAGGGGAGAGGCAGAGGAGTAATAAGGTGAGAGGTGGATTAGTCGGGCAGCGGAGTTGAGGATAGATTGGAGGGGTGCGAGGGTGCTAGATGGAAGGCCACAGAGGAGGATGTTGCAGTAGTCTAGGCGGGAGATAATGAGGGCATGTACGAGCATTTTCGCAGATTCAAAGTTAAGGAAAGCACGGATGCGGGAGATGTTTTTGAGTTGGAGGCGGCAGGTGGTGGAAAGGGCTTGGATGTGCGGTCGGAAGGAAAGGGCAGAATCTAAGGTCACTCCAAGGCAGCGGGCTTTTTTGACTGGGGATAATGTGCAGCCATTGATCGTGATAGATAGGTCTGTTGGGGGGGGTTGAACAAGATGGGGGAAAGATTATGAATTCTGTCTTATCCATGTTAAGTTTAAGAAAGCGAGAGGCGAAGAAGGATGATATAGAAGATAGACATTGTGGGATTCTTGATAGTAAGGTGATGTCTGGACCAGAAAGGTAGATTTGTGTGTCATCAGCATAGGAGTGATACTGAAAGCCATGGGACTCTATGAGCTGTCCCAGGCCAAAAGTGTAGATTGAGAAGAGCAGGGGTCCTAGGACAGAGCCTTGCGGGACACCAACAGAGAGGGCATGAGACGAGGAGGTGGTGCGGGAGTGGGAGACGCTAAACGTCCGGTCTGTGAGGTATGATGTGATCCAGGAGAGAGCCAGGTCAGTGATGCCAAGAGATGAGAGAGTTTGCAACAGAAGGGTGTGGTCAACAGTGTCGAAGGCAGAGGACAGGTCAAGGAGAAGGAGGACAGAGTATTGTTTCTTGGTTTTGGCTGTCAGTAGGTCATTGGTGACTTTGGTAAGGGCAGTCTCGGTCGAGTGGTGGGTTCGGAAGCCGGATTGTAGGCGGTCAAAGAGGGAGCAAGAGGAGAGGTGGGAGGACAGTTCAGAATGGACATGTTGTTCAAGTAGCTTTGAGGCATACGGAAGAAGTGATATGGGGCGATAACTGGACAGGGAAGATGGGTCAAGTGAAGGCTTTTTGAGGATGGGTGTAATGGTAGCATGTTTAAAAGCAGAGGGGAAGACACCAGAGTTTAGTGATAGATTGAAGAGATGAGTTAGGGCTGGGATAAACACTGGGGTGAGGTTAGGGATGAGGTGGGATGGGATTGGGTCAAGTGCACAGGTGGTGAGATGTGATCTGGAGAGTAGAGTGGAGAGTTTTTCTTCTGTAATGGTGGAGAAGCGGGTTTTAGGGGGAGAGGACCGAGCAGATGTGTAGAGGGTCTGTGGGGACTGTGTAGTAAAGCTTTCTCTGATGTGGACTATCTTTTGTTTGAAATATTTGGCAAAGTCCTCAGCTGAGAAGAGAGGAGAGGGTGGGGGCGCTGGGGGGCGGAGAAGGGAGTTAAAAGTGCTAAAAAGTTGTTTAGGGCTGTGTGACAGGGAAGATATGAGAGATGAGAAGTAGGCCTGTTTTGCATCAGCGAGTGAGGATTTGAATATGAGAAGGGATTGCTTGTAAGCAGTGAGATGATCTATAGAAGGGGATTTTTTCCATTGTCGCTCAGCAGCCCTGGAAGCTTGTCTGAGTTTCTTGGTCAGGTTGGTGTGCCAGGGTTGTCTGTTGATTTTCCGGATTTTGTTATGTGTGAGGGGGGCAACAGTGTCCAGAGCTGTACTTATTGTGGTGTTGTATAGGGTGGTAGCAGCTTCTGGGTCTTGGAGGCAATAGATGGTAGAGAGTGGGAGAAGAGAGTCAGAAAGCAAGCGAAGGTCGAGATGTTTAAGGTTCCTGCGGGGGTGTGCTGGTGTGTGGACCGGGGGGGCTACAGAAGAGACCAGTGAAGAGAAGGTGAGTAGGTTGTGGTCGGATAGGGGGAGAGGCGAGTTAGAAAGGTTAGATAGGGAGCAAAAGCGGGTAAAGATCAGATCCAGAGTGTGACCATCTCTGTGGGTGGGAGCTGAAGACCACTGTGATAGGCTGAAGGAGGAAGAGAGCGACAGGAGTTTAGAGGCGGCCGAGTGGCAGGTGTCAATAGGGATGTTGAAGTCACCCATGATGATAGTGGGGATGTCGGCAGAAAGAAAGTGTAGTAGCCAGGTGTTGAAGTGGTCAAGAAAGATGGTTGCTGGGCCTGGAGGGCGGTAAATGACAGCTACTTGAAGGTTGGAGGGAGAGTAGATGCGAACAGAGTGTACTTCAAATGAGGTGAGCGTAATGGAGGGTGGCAGTGGAGTTGGGCTGTAGGAGCAGGTGTCTGATAGGAGAATACCAACTCCTCCACCATGTTTGCAGCCGGGGCGGGGGGTGTGAGTGAATTGAAATCCACTATAAGAGAGTGCAGCAGGGGAGGAGGTGTCTGAGGGTGTCAGCCATGTTTCTGTGAGACCCAGAAAGGAAAGGTTTTGAGAGATAAACAGTTCGTGAATGTACGACAGTTTGTTACGGACAGAGCGCGCGTTCCATAATGCTCCTGCAAGAGGAGCCAAAGGGGCAGGGGTCAGAGGAATGGTAATTAGGTTTAAGGGGTTGCAGGAATTTGTAGAAAGAGATTTGTAGTGGGACATGGAGGTGATAGTGGGGATTTTCTGAGGGGGTCCTGGATTTGGAGAGATATCACCAGCAGTGAGGAGAAGCAGAGAAAGTGTTAATAGGTGAGAATAAGAGAGGGCATGAGGTGTCTGTGTGTGTTTTGGAAGGAAGTGTTTTATGTTTGCAAACAGGTTTGTGCAAGCGATCAGATGAGAAGGTAAGATGGAGGACGAGATGAATAGTTCCTTGCTGGGTGAATGGATGTGGGGGTATTTCAGGAGGTTGTGGAAAAGTAGGAGGAGTAAGAGGAAAAAGTTAAACATTGTTTGCATTGACTATGTCTAATTACCTGTGGTCCCCCTCTGGTCACATTCTGGTATAATTCAGACTGTGCACTTAAGGAGTTGCACTTGAGAGATTTTGCATGTGGAAAGACCAAGGTCTGGAAGACCATGGATCTTAGATTTATACCACTCAGTGATCAATCAGGTGTGACCAAGAGGGGAGGGGGCTACATATGGACTAATCAAGGGAGGACCAGATACAGGGGTGAAGTAGTGTAAACAAATACTCAATAAATCCAGCAGGAAAAGAGACATTAATAGTTCAATGCGAAAACATACCAGGGTTTAGAAGGAGAGATGAGAGGGGGTGGACAATATCAGACTGGGAAAGCTGGGTGTAGCAGTAAGCTTCAATGCGAAAACATACCAGGGTTTAGAAGGAGAGATGAGAGGGGGTGGACAATATCAGACTGGGAAAGCTGGGTGTAGCAGTAAGCTTCAATGCGAAAACATACCTGGAGATGAGAGATGAGAGAATTGGGTGATGGTCAGTAAGCAGTGATGACAAAGTGGAATATCCATAATATTACATTCTGGTATAATTCAGACTGTGCACTTAAGGAGTTGCACTTGAGAGATGTTGCATGTGGAAAGACCAAGGTCTGGAAGACCATGGATCTTAGATTTATACCACTCAGTGATCAATCAGGTGTGACCAAGAGGGGAGGGGGCTACATATGGACTAATCAAGGGAGGACCAGATACAGGGGTGAAGTAGTGTAAACAAATACTCAATAAATCCAGCAGGAAAAGAGACATTAATAGTTCAATGCGAAAACATACCAGGGTTTAGAAGGAGAGATGAGAGGGGGTGGACAATATCAGACTGGGAAAGCTGGGTGTAGCAGTAAGCTTCAATGCGAAAACATACCAGGGTTTAGAAGGAGAGATGAGAGGGGGTGGACAATATCAGACTGGGAAAGCTGGGTGTAGCAGTAAGCTTCAATGCGAAAACATACCTGGAGATGAGAGATGAGAGAATTGGGTGATGGTCAGTAAGCAGTGATGACAAAGTGGAATATCCATAATATTACATTCTGGTATAATTCAGACTGTGCACTTAAGGAGTTGCACTTGAGAGATGTTGCATGTGGAAAGACCAAGGTCTGGAAGACCATGGATCTTAGATTTATACCACTCAGTGATCAATCAGGTGTGACCAAGAGGGGAGGGGGCTACATATGGACTAATCGAGGGAGGACCAGATACAGGGGTGAAGTAGTGTAAACAAATACTCAATAAATCCAGCAGGAAAAGAGACATTAATAGTTCAATGCGAAAACATACCAGGGTTTAGAAGGAGAGATGAGAGGGGGTGGACAATATCAGACTGGGAAAGCTGGGTGTAGCAGTAAGCTTCAATGCGAAAACATACCAGGGTTTAGAAGGAGAGATGAGAGGGGGTGGACAATATCAGACTGGGAAAGCTGGGTGTAGCAGTAAGCTTCAATGCGAAAACATACCAGGGTTTAGAAGGAGAGATGAGAGGGGGTGGACAATATCAGACTGGGAAAGCTGGGTGTAGCAGTAAGCTTCAATGCGAAAACATACCTGGAGATGAGAGATGAGAGAATTGGGTGATGGTCAGTAAGCAGTGATGACAAAGTGGAATATCCATAATATTACATTCTGGTATAATTCAGACTGTGCACTTAAGGAGTTGCACTTGAGAGATGTTGCATGTGGAAAGACCAAGGTCTGGAAGACCATGGATCTTAGATTTATACCACTCAGTGATCAATCAGGTGTGACCAAGAGGGGAGGGGGCTACATATGGACTAATCAAGGGAGGACCAGATACAGGGGTGAAGTAGTGTAAACAAATACTCAATAAATCCAGCAGGAAAAGAGACATTAATAGTTCAATGCGAAAACATACCAGGGTTTAGAAGGAGAGATGAGAGGGGGTGGACAATATCAGACTGGGAAAGCTGGGTGTAGCAGTAAGCTTCAATGCGAAAACATACCAGGGTTTAGAAGGAGAGATGAGAGGGGGTGGACAATATCAGACTGGGAAAGCTGGGTGTAGCAGTAAGCTTCAATGCGAAAACATACCAGGGTTTAGAAGGAGAGATGAGAGGGGGTGGACAATATCAGACTGGGAAAGCTGGGTGTAGCAGTAAGCTTCAATGCGAAAACATACCTGGAGATGAGAGATGAGAGAATTGGGTGATGGTCAGTAAGCAGTGATGACAAAGTGGAATATCCATAATATTACATTCTGGTATAATTCAGACTGTGCACTTAAGGAGTTGCACTTGAGAGATGTTGCATGTGGAAAGACCAAGGTCTGGAAGACCATGGATCTTAGATTTATACCACTCAGTGATCAATCAGGTGTGACCAAGAGGGGAGGGGGCTACATATGGACTAATCAAGGGAGGACCAGATACAGGGGTGAAGTAGTGTAAACAAATACTCAATAAATCCAGCAGGAAAAGAGACATTAATAGTTCAATGCGAAAACATACCAGGGTTTAGAAGGAGAGATGAGAGGGGGTGGACAATATCAGACTGGGAAAGCTGGGTGTAGCAGTAAGCTTCAATGCGAAAACATACCAGGGTTTAGAAGGAGAGATGAGAGGGGGTGGACAATATCAGACTGGGAAAGCTGGGTGTAGCAGTAAGCTTCAATGCGAAAACATACCTGGAGATGAGAGATGAGAGAATTGGGTGATGGTCAGTAAGCAGTGATGACAAAGTGGAATATCCATAATATTACATTCTGGTATAATTCAGACTGTGCACTTAAGGAGTTGCACTTGAGAGATGTTGCATGTGGAAAGACCAAGGTCTGGAAGACCATGGATCTTAGATTTATACCACTCAGTGATCAATCAGGTGTGACCAAGAGGGGAGGGGGCTACATATGGACTAATCAAGGGAGGACCAGATACAGGGGTGAAGTAGTGTAAACAAATACTCAATAAATCCAGCAGGAAAAGAGACATTAATAGTTCAATGCGAAAACATACCAGGGTTTAGAAGGAGAGATGAGAGGGGGTGGACAATATCAGACTGGGAAAGCTGGGTGTAGCAGTAAGCTTCAATGCGAAAACATACCAGGGTTTAGAAGGAGAGATGAGAGGGGGTGGACAATATCAGACTGGGAAAGCTGGGTGTAGCAGTAAGCTTCAATGCGAAAACATACCTGGAGATGAGAGATGAGAGAATTGGGTGATGGTCAGTAAGCAGTGATGACAAAGTGGAATATCCATAATATTACATTCTGGTATAATTCAGACTGTGCACTTAAGGAGTTGCACTTGAGAGATGTTGCATGTGGAAAGACCAAGGTCTGGAAGACCATGGATCTTAGATTTATACCACTCAGTGATCAATCAGGTGTGACCAAGAGGGGAGGGGGCTACATATGGACTAATCAAGGGAGGACCAGATACAGGGGTGAAGTAGTGTAAACAAATACTCAATAAATCCAGCAGGAAAAGAGACATTAATAGTTCAATGCGAAAACATACCAGGGTTTAGAAGGAGAGATGAGAGGGGGTGGACAATATCAGACTGGGAAAGCTGGGTGTAGCAGTAAGCTTCAATGCGAAAACATACCAGGGTTTAGAAGGAGAGATGAGAGGGGGTGGACAATATCAGACTGGGAAAGCTGGGTGTAGCAGTAAGCTTCAATGCGAAAACATACCTGGAGATGAGAGATGAGAGAATTGGGTGATGGTCAGTAAGCAGTGATGACAAAGTGGAATATCCATAATATTACATTCTGGTATAATTCAGACTGTGCACTTAAGGAGTTGCACTTGAGAGATGTTGCATGTGGAAAGACCAAGGTCTGGAAGACCATGGATCTTAGATTTATACCACTCAGTGATCAATCAGGTGTGACCAAGAGGGGAGGGGGCTACATATGGACTAATCAAGGGAGGACCAGATACAGGGGTGAAGTAGTGTAAACAAATACTCAATAAATCCAGCAGGAAAAGAGACATTAATAGTTCAATGCGAAAACATACCAGGGTTTAGAAGGAGAGATGAGAGGGGGTGGACAATATCAGACTGGGAAAGCTGGGTGTAGCAGTAAGCTTCAATGCGAAAACATACCAGGGTTTAGAAGGAGAGATGAGAGGGGGTGGACAATATCAGACTGGGAAAGCTGGGTGTAGCAGTAAGCTTCAATGCGAAAACATACCTGGAGATGAGAGATGAGAGAATTGGGTGATGGTCAGTAAGCAGTGATGACAAAGTGGAATATCCATAATATTACATTCTGGTATAATTCAGACTGTGCACTTAAGGAGTTGCACTTGAGAGATGTTGCATGTGGAAAGACCAAGGTCTGGAAGACCATGGATCTTAGATTTATACCACTCAGTGATCAATCAGGTGTGACCAAGAGGGGAGGGGGCTACATATGGACTAATCAAGGGAGGACCAGATACAGGGGTGAAGTAGTGTAAACAAATACTCAATAAATCCAGCAGGAAAAGAGACATTAATAGTTCAATGCGAAAACATACCAGGGTTTAGAAGGAGAGATGAGAGGGGGTGGACAATATCAGACTGGGAAAGCTGGGTGTAGCAGTAAGCTTCAATGCGAAAACATACCAGGGTTTAGAAGGAGAGATGAGAGGGGGTGGACAATATCAGACTGGGAAAGCTGGGTGTAGCAGTAAGCTTCAATGCGAAAACATACCAGGGTTTAGAAGGAGAGATGAGAGGGGGTGGACAATATCAGACTGGGAAAGCTGGGTGTAGCAGTAAGCTTCAATGCGAAAACATACCTGGAGATGAGAGATGAGAGAATTGGGTGATGGTCAGTAAGCAGTGATGACAAAGTGGAATATCCATAATATTACATTCTGGTATAATTCAGACTGTGCACTTAAGGAGTTGCACTTGAGAGATGTTGCATGTGGGAGGGGGGGGAAATACTGTGGGTTCCTGGTCCACTCCCCTCTGGGTACATAGTAACTCATTGACCTGTAGTCTTCGGGAATTCTGGCTACATTACGCAAGTTCTTCAAAGAGCCCTGTCAGCCTGCTTCTACAGCCTCCTCACTTCGGCCACGGTAACCTCACTGTGGGACAGTACACCATACTGGTGGCTACTCTTTGAGAGGGTCTGTCACAGCATATTAAGGATGAGCTGAAAGGTCAGATGTAACATCTACCATGGACAACCTGAATAACCTAGCCACCCGCATAAACATTTGCTTCAGAGAATGTATCAAGGAGTTTGCATCTGAGCAGAGTTCCTAGGCTGGCACCTTTATTCTAGAGGCTCTTGTTTCCTTCTTTGTCTCCACCCCGGGGCTCATGCATTTAGACAGAGTCATATTGTCCAAGAAGGAGCGTCGACTTGATGGAGTAATAATTTATGTTTGTATCGCGGTGCCAATGGTCACAACAAGAAGACTTGCCCTCTCAAGCTGGGAAACTGGTGCCTAGGCTCAGTTGGAGAGACTACCCTAGGTCAAGACAAGCGCTCTCCAAGTTTACTAAATTGGTCATCCTACATCAGGCCTTAGTAACCCAGTATTGCATTCCATCAGACGGTTGGAAAGGTCCTTGGTGGTGACGTGTCAACAGAATCCCACTTCCTGAATCTATATGCTACATTACTGTGCCTATGAACCTTCAAGTGGGAGTCTTGTATACAGAGAAGATTTCATTCTATGTCCTCCCTGTTTTAATTAGTCCCCTCCTGCTTGGACTGCCATGGCTCCATCTACACGCTCCTGTTGTCGACTGAAACTCAGAGCAGATTTTGTGCTGGGGACCTGACTGTCACTCTTGCCCTGCTTCAGCTTATTCCAGCTGTGCTGGTGTTTTTGACTAGGCTAAGACTGTCCCATCGAGCTCCAGCCTGGCACCATATCTCCTTGTGTCCAAGTCTATCAGTTGTCCGTACCCAAGACGAGGGCTGTGTCTGACTACAAAAAATAGAACATTTGAAAGATGTTTTTTTTATTAAAGTCCTCCTTTCCTTCTGGGGCCAGATATTTTAATGTTGAAGAAGAATAGTTCTATTTGGCCCTGTATTAATGACAGTGGATTGAATAAAATTACTTTGAGGAATAAATATCCTTTGCCACTAATCGCTGGGTTGCTTTATAAGCTTCATGGAACCAAGCTCTCCACGAAATTGGATCTTCAGGGACCTTACAATCTGATTCGGATACAAGAGAACGATGAGTGGTAGATTGCTTTTCACACCCAAGAAGGTCATTATGAATATCTCGATATACCCTTTGGCCTCTGTAACATTCTTGCAGTTTTCCAGGAGTTTGTTAAATGTGTCTTTTATGATCTCCTCTATGTCTTTGTAGTGGTCTGTCTGAACATGACATCTTGGTCTTCTCTCCTGATCTGACTTTGCATTGGAGACATGTTCACACCATTCTCCAGCGCTTAAAGGACAACAGATTATATGTGAAGTTTGAAAAGTATATTTTCGAAAAGAACTCTCCATCTTTCCTGGGTTATATCATCTTTAACTGTGGGATTGAGATGGCTCCCGGGAAATTGACTCAAGTCTTAGACTGGCCCCGTCGTACTGGTCTGTGAGTTCTTGGGCTTCGCCAATTATTACAGGCAATTTATCCCTTATTTCTCCACT
Source organism: Bufo gargarizans (assembly GCF_014858855.1). Classification (NCBI taxonomy): domain Eukaryota; kingdom Metazoa; phylum Chordata; class Amphibia; order Anura; family Bufonidae; genus Bufo; species Bufo gargarizans. The sequence continues at coordinate 534,605,144 of NC_058083.1, read as the reverse complement.
CTGACCAACCAATCTCTGAACACTAGGGAGCATTCCAGACTTTCAAGCAGGTCTTCTTCTCAGCCTTTACACCACACTGATGTCTTTAGACAGTTCTTCTTAGAGGTTAATGTGTCCTCTGCGGGAGCCAGAGCTGTCATCGCCCAAAAAGGTTGCTCTGGTAAGATGGTCGTTTGTGGCTTATTCTCTATTCTCCCTTGCAGAACACAACTATTCAGTCAGAGACAGAGAGCTGCTAGCCATTAAGTTGCCCTTGAAGAATTGATACATCTCCTAGAGGGCACCTGCCATCTTAAAGTATTCTATACAGACCATAAGAATTTGACTCATCTGCAGATCTCTGAATGTCTTAATCCTTGCCACGAGCAGTGGTTGTTATTCTTTTCTCAATTTGATTTTATTCTCTCTCATTCATTTGACTCCATTGACTATGTACAGGGTCCTCAGCATATCATCAATCCTGGCCAATTTGTTTCTGTCTCTCCAGTTCTGCTCAAGGACATCCCATGTGGCAAGACATATGTTCCTGTGGCCAACAAAAGATGAGATCTGGCTTGGGGACATTCTTCTAGGGCTGTGGGCCACCCAGGTCTCCACCAAACTGCTAGTCTGATCTCTCAACATTATTGGTAACCTACGATCTCTAAGAACATCTAGTATTCTCTCACCAATGTACATGAGAGAACTCTCTGATGAGTGTGAGTTGCAATCTCTTGTATAAGCAGTGAAAGATAGTGAACTCACTATACTCATTCCACCACTTTCATGTAGAATTCCAATGAGGGAGATGCAAATGATGATAGAGGTCAAAGGAAAATCCTCTCTCCAGCTTTATGAGGCATGTCTGACAAACAGGAAAAGACTGCAAGAAACAGGATATGAGCTCACAGAAGAGGAGGAGCTACGGGATGAATAACATAATGAATTACAACCATAGATAACTTCATAAAACCAAATATAGCAATGGCCACTAGAGGGAAGCAAAGTACACTAAACTTAGTAGATATAACACTGAATATTATTAAATAAGTGAGAAACCATTAGCTGGGACAGTACATGTGGGATTCTGTGGTCTCTTGTACCACCTGTGCTCAGAACAAACAGCCATGGACCTTATCACCAATCATCCTCAGAGTGCACTACAACCTGTGTGGTGGCTGACCGATTGTCTAAAATGACCCACTTTATACCTCTGACCGACCTTCCTTCTGCTAATCAATTAGCCAACTTCATCCTAAAACACATATTTTGGTTACATGGTTTGCCCTTACACATTGTATCTGATCGGGCGGTGCAGTTAACTTATAAATTCTGTTTAGCCATCTGTAAACATATAACGATATTGGGGAATGCAAGTAAAATAGAATAGAATATGGTATGATGAAAATAGCCACATATGCGTATGAGTATAAAAGATGATAATGTTAAAAGGAATGATAGTATTAATAAAAGTAGTCCTCCGTGGGATAGTCCTGCACAAATAAAAGTGGTCCTGCAAAAATATGTAGTACTTAATACAGGAGCATTCTTCCTTAATCTATATGCCACATTGATGAAGTACAGTCAATTAATGTGATCCTGCACGGTGCTGTGGGAAAAAGAGAGATGCTCTGTGCCTAAGCGTGGCGTCCCACGCTGTCTGCGGCTACAGAGTTCACTTACCCACCCACCGGCAGTGTTGGAGTAGGTCCTCCTATAGCGGTCGGCTGTTCCTGGGAAAGTTCGTGAGGTCTGACGCGATCTGCTGGTAAGATCTTCAGCGTTCCTCGTGGTGCCCGGGGCGTGGTTCGCGCGTCTTCAGTATGATGCGGATGATCACGTGATCGCAATTTTTGCGATTTTTTTCTTTCGGAGCGCTCCTTGTGATGCAGAAAAAGCGGTGCACTTAGGTTTAATCCTTAACAATCCTCTATAGGCTTATGCTTAGACGCGTTTCGGGAGACTCTCCCTTCATCAGTACGTAGTAATATTCTAGTTTGTGACATTGTTTTGCCACGTCACAACAATTGGGTTACTTTGCTCCCCTGGGCAGAATTTTCTTACAATATCACAGTGAATCAACCTTTTGTGCATGGTCAACATTTATGGTTTCCTCTTCTAATACCTGTCTCCTATGGAGTTCAGCAGTTGAATCCACTGTCCATAATTACTTTCAGATCTGGCAAGAGACTAAGGGCTGTTTCATACGAGCGGACGCCATGCGTGTCATCCGCAGCGTGAAAGAGAGCCAAGCCCTGCACTGGACAGCAGAGACACGGAGCATTAACATGATTGATAACGCTCCGTGCCTCTCTGTGATATTTTTGCTACAAAATCACAGTGACAACTTTATCTCACAGTGATTTTGTAGTAAAAAGATCACAGAGAGGCACGGAGCGTTATCAATCATGGTAATGCTCCGTGTCTCTGCTGTCCTGTGCGGGGCTTGGCTCTCTTTCACAGCCCTAAGGCCCCTTTCACACAGACGTTGCGGGAAAATGTGCGGGTGCGTTACGGGAACACCTGCAATTTTTCTGCGCGAGTGCAAAACATTGTAATTCGTTTTGCACTCGCGTGAAAAAAATCACGCATGTTTGGTACCCAAACCCGAACTTCTTCACAGAAGTTCGGGCTTGGGATCGGTGTTCTGTAGATTGTATTATTTTCCCTTATAACATGGTTATAAGGGAAAATAATAGCATTTTGAATACAGAATGCATAGTAAAATAGCGCTGGAGGGGTTAAAAAGAAATAAAAAATTATTTAACTCACCTTAGTCCACTTGTTCGCGTAGCCCGGCCTCTCCTTCTGTCTCCTTTGCTGAACAGGACCTGGGGTGAGCATTAATTACATGAACAGGACCTGTGATGACGTCACTCCGGTCATCACATGGTCCGTCACATGATCTTTTAACATGGTGATGGTTCATGTGATGGAACATGTGATGACCGGATTGACGTCATCACAGGTCCTGTTCATGTAATTAATGCTCACCCCAGGTCCTGTTCAGCAAAGGAGACAGAAGGAGATGCCGGGCTACGCGAACAAGTGGACTAAGGTGAGTTAAATAAAATAAAAATGTAACCCCTCCAGCGCTATTGTACTATGCATTCTGTATTCAGAATGCTATTATTTTCCCTTATAACCATGTTATAAGGGAAAATAATAATGATCGGGTCTCCATCCCGATCGTCTCCTAGCAACCGTGTGTGAAAATCGCACCGCATCCGCACTTTCTTGCGGATGCTTGCGATTTTCACGCAACCCCATTAATTTCTATTGGGCCTGCGTTACGTGAAAAACGCGTGAAAATCGCAGCATGCTCTATATTCTGCAACGCACAAGTGATGCTCACCCCAGGTCCTGTTCAGCAAAGGAGACAGAAGGAGATGCCGGGCTACGCGAACAAGTGGACTAAGGTGAGTTAAAAAATTATTATTTTTTTTAACCCCTCCAGCGCTATTTGACTATGCATTCTGTATTCAGAATGCTATTATTTTCCCTTATAACCATGGATTTTTTTCACGCGAGTGCAAAACGCATTACAATGTTTTGCACTCGCGCAGAAAAATACGCACATTTTCCCGCAACGCCCGTGTGAAAGAGGCCTAAGGCTTCCCTGTTAAAGATTTCTGCTTGTATGAAGAGGTCCACTGTTTGACACAACTCAATTTTCTCCTGGGGAGAAGGTTTGTCTCTCCTCTAAAAACAAATCTGACTTCAAGTAGACTCATACAAGTTGGCACCCTATTACATTGTTCCTTTTGAGCTTTTGAGACAGCTGAATCAGTCAGTCACAAGTTGCGTTTTCCTTTATCTCTATGCATCCTTAATACTTTTCATGTTTACCTCCAAAAACCAGTTGTGTTCAACTGTTACTCCAAATGTTCAGTTCCTGCTCCTACTCCTGTTGGCACATGTAATGAGTACGAAGTCAGGAATATTCTGTATCTAAGAAGAGTCAAAGGTATAACCTTGTTTTTAGTGGACTGCAGTCTGGGCCCAGAAGAGAGATCTTGGCAGCATCCTGAAATTATGAATGTCATTTTTGCAGCTGTCTTCACCTCAGAAAAGAGGGCTTAAGGGCGAGTTCTACTATGGTGTCCACTGCTGTCCTGTTCTTCCTGGTGGGCTTGGCCTCTCCTCTGGTCTACTCTCCAACAGCTTCCCTGCTCCTGTGTGCCAGCGGCTTGGACCTGCTGGTCTTTCCCTCCTCCTCAGCGGTCCCGGCCACAGGAGTAGCTAGCTGGCTGTTTCTTCTTGCAAGCTGCATCTTGCTTCATGCCAGCACTGCCTCCCTCTGCCTGTAGGGTATGCACTCCAAACGGCTCTTAAAAGGGCCAGTGTGCACCCTTATCTTTACCAGCCAATGGCTGACCACCCATGAGTAATTAAGACATATTCCCTTGTTAGAAGCAATAAGTTCTTGTAGGTAGTCTCCTGCAAAGGTGTCATTTTGATTGTTTGACTTTCTCATGTACCGACCTATGTCCCAGGTACTGATCCTTTGATGCACGACCTGACCAATGCCTGCCCTTTGTGTTAACCCCGAGCAGCCAGTTTTGACCTTGGACTGATTAATGGGCTTGTATGTAATCTGCCCCCACAACCTTGACCTGTTACTGACTTTGCCTGCCCCTTCAGTGTTGCACATCGGTATGTCTTCACTCCCATGGGTCAGCAGTAAATCAGACTACTCCAGGAGGTAGCAACCAGGTGGTTCCCTGCAGCGGAGTCCAGATCCCTGTATAGGGGTTAAAAAGTGAAGACCAAGGAACTGTCAGGATAACATCCTCAAGCCAAATCTGTTTAGTTGACACAGTGGTACCACACGCCCTGTCTTCCACTTTGATATTTTACAGTTCCTTTGTCATTATAGATGACTCCATTCATTTTCAGAAACATTGGATGGACTAGGGATGAGCAGTTTCACATCAGAGGCCTTCATTCATTAACACCTTCTTGTCAACCGGACACTAACATTTGGCTCATGTAGACTTTCTTATCCTATCTCATAACATGTCTCTATTTATGCTACAATCCTGAATTTGCTTCCACTTGTATCTGTTATATACACTTTTTTTTTTGCAGGATTTGTTGGATGTTTTTGAACTCTGTCTGTTGACATCAGGAAATATTTGGGTAGATATTATTTGTTTGCAACTTTTTAAATGCCATTACAACAAAATATTGTCCCTGGCCATGGTCTGAAAAGGAGGCGTGGTGGGGCCAGCTTGCCTGGCAGATTTATTTTCATTTATACGAGTTTTCTGGCAAAAATGAAGACAAAAATCTATGACAACTCAGAGTTGTAGTAGATTTCAGATTAGGTGCACAGACTGCCAGAGGATGCGCCAAAATATATGATTAAGCGTGCCCCTTGCCATAAATTTGGCACATCCTTCAGCGCAGGGCATATAAAGAGCCTTGATAATTCTCCCCATTTGTACTGTATTTCCTGATAGAAACACTGTTGGCTATGCAAGAAATTATATTTTGACCTATATCAGTGATGGCTAACCTTGGCACTCCAGCTGTGGTAAAACTACAACTCCCAAGATGCCCCCCTTGCATGGCTGCTCTCAGAACTCTATAGAAATAAATGGAGCATGCTGGGAGTCGTAGTTTCACCACAGCTGGAGGGCCAAGGTTAGCCATCACTGACCTATATAAACAATGAGCACATGCACAGTATAATTTCTTTCTTCTCATTTTAGTGCATGTAATTTACTGAAATGATACGTTATACTGTTTTGTTTCATATCCTATATATATTATCAATTTGCTTGTTTGATTTGTTAGTAAAAAAATCTATTACTTTAGGAAAATAAGAAAATGTTGCTTCTTTTTCCAGGTAAGGATGAGATGGGAGACTCTAATGGACATCTATTATTGAAAGAAGAACAAGATAATAATGTCACACAAGCTAATTCGGTAACACCTAATGTGGCCCATTATAGTAGAGATCTATCCACCAATAATGCTGGTCTCAAGAAACTTTGGTCTAATCAATTACTGATTGACAATACAAGAACAGAACATGGAAAATTATTACATGGGAAACACTTTAAAAAGAAATACAATCAATCTATACATGACATTATTCACAATGCTGAAAGGCCATTTTCATGTTCACAATGCAGGAGGTGTTTTAGCAAGAAATCAAATCTTGTGGAACATCAGAGAACTCACACAGGGGAGAAGCCATTTTCATGTTCAGAATGTGGTAAATGTTTTGGCCAGAAATCTGTTCTTGTTAAGCATAAGAGAACTCACACAGGAGAGAAACCATTTTTATGTCCCGATTGTGGAAAGTACTTTAGTCAGAAATCAAATCTAATGGAACATCAAAAAATTCACACAGGAGAGAAACCATATTCATGTTCACAATGTGGGAAATGTTTTAGCCAAAAATCAGGTCTTGTTAAACATCAAATAAGAGTTCACTCAGGGGAGAAGCCATTTTCATGTCCTGAATGTAGGAAATGTTTTGGTCAGAAATCCAATTTTGTGGAACATCTAAGAACTCACACAGGGGAGAAGCCTTTTTTATGTTCGGAATGCGGGAAATGTTTTGGTCAGAAATCAGTTCTTATTAATCATCAAAGAGCTCACTCTGAGAAGCCATTTTCATGTTCAGAATGTGGGAAAACTTTTAGTCAAAAATCAAGTCTGGTTAAACATCATCTGAGAACTCACACAGGAGAGAAGCCATTTTCATGTCCTGAATGTGGGAAATGTTTTAGTCTAAAAGCATTTCTTGTGGAACATCTAAGAATTCACACAGGTGAGAAGCCGTTTTCATGTTCAGAATGTGGAAAATGTTTTGGGCATAAATCTGGCCTTGTTAAACATCAGAGAATTCACACAGGGGAGAAGCCATTTTCTTGTTCAGTATGTGAGAAATGTTTTAGTCAGAAATCAAGTCTTGTAGAACATCTAAGAACTCACACAGGAGAGAAGCCGTTTTCATGTTCAGAATGTGGAAAGTATTTTAGACAGAAATCGGGTCTTGTTAAACATCATCTGAGAACACACAGAGGGGAGAAGCCATTTTCATGTCCTGAATGTGGGAAATATTTTGGTCAGAAATCAAATCTTGTGGAACATTTAAGAACTCACACAGGGGAGAAGCCATTTCCATGTTCAGAATGTGGAAAATGTTTTGGACAGAAATCTGTTCTTGTTAAGCATAAGAGAACTCACAGAGGAGAGAAACCATTTTCATGTCCGGAATGTGGGAAATCTTTTAGTCAAAAATCAAATCTTTCTGAACATCAAAGAATTCACACGGGTGAGAAGCCATTTTCATGTTTCGAATGTGGAAAATGTTTTAGACAGAAATCAGGTGTTGTTAAACATCATCTGAGGACTCACATCGGGGTGAAGCCATTTTCATGTCCTGAATGTGGGAAATGTTTTAGTCAGAAAGCAAATCTTGTGGAACATCTAAGAACTCACACAGGGGAGAAGCCATTTTCGTGTTCAGAATGTGGGAAATGTTTTAGCTGCAAATCAGGTCTTGCTAAACATCTGAGAACTCACACAGGAAATGTAAGAGCTGTTGAAGGTATGGGGCTTCATTGTTAGGCCTGCTGCCTAAGGATGCCTTCTGATGTATAACTTAAGCTTTTGAGAACATGTGCTGTAAGAGAACGATGTTTTAACTGTTTTATGACGCAAACAAAGCTGTTTGGATTATGAATTATATGCAACACAGAAGAAGAGAGCAAAAAGTGGGTTATCCCTATTGTCTCATTTACATGTTAGTATGGAGCATGGTCACACTGAAGCAAAACTGCCTCCATACTGATCAGTATTATGGATTGTATGTTTTTTTTGTCTTGTGGTACATTTCCCATCAATATAATCTTTGGAATAACAGGCTTTGTTAACATCAAAAACTTGGCCTAATTCACATGATAATTCAGAGAAAGTCTTTGGACAACATAGGACCTATTAGATCTGGACAAAAAGAAAATCGAGACAGGAGAGGTGTTATAGTAGAAACGAAGCTCAGCTGCCCATGTATAAAATCTCCCAATATGTGGTTTGTTGCAGTTATTACTAGTGTTGATCGTGAATATTTTAATTGCTAATTTTTATTGCGAATATCGGTACTTTGAGAATTCGCGAAAATCTAGAATATAGTGCTATATATTCCTAATCGCGAATATTCTATTTTTTGAGTGCTCTCATTAAGAGAAACAAAAGAGTATTGCAGGCTTGATACCTTTTAATGGCTAACAAAAATAGAAGTAATGATGTTACATAGCGAGCTTTCGAGACATTACCAGTCCCTTCATTAGGCGTACTACAAGAATATATGAAGAAACAGCAATATACAGTATATACAATAAGAACAGAGACATGGGGGAATGAATGGACATTTGAAAAATAACAGAACAACATATCAAAGATCTTTAGAATGAGTCCTTAATTATCTTACAGATAAGGGGTGTGAAAGTTTTATGGTCTCTAAATTGATGTTATCTCAGAGACCTGGTGCCCCAACTATGTCTATAGAAGACTCTTTAGATCTTGTAGTGTGTCATAAATCCCGGGGACAAATTCAGTCCAGTATTCAGTGTTATAAATTTGTAATCCCAAATTCTTCTAGCTCTTTGGGATTTGAAGTTACCTTTTAATATGAGAACTTTCATGTGTTTTCTATTGTGTACTGGGCTACAGAAATGCTTAGCCACAGGAAAGTTTAGCTTCTTCTCTTTAATTGTGTGGCGGTGGGACCTCATACTTGCATTGAGTTTCTGTCCTGTTTCTCCAACGTAGAGGCCTCCAACAGGACATTTAGTGCAGAGAATCAGATAAACAACATTAGATGTACAAACCGGATTCCAAAAAAGTTGGGACACTATACAAATCGTGAATAAAAACTGAATGCAATGATGTGGAGATGGCAAATGCCAATATTTTATTTGTAATAGAACGTAGATGACAGATCAAACGTTTAATCCGAGTAAATGTATCATTTTAAAGGAAAAATACGTTGATTCAAATTTTCACAGTGTCAACAAATCCCCAAAAAGTTGGGACAAGTAGCAATAAGAGGCTGGAAAAAGTAAATTTGAGCATAACGAAGAGCTGGAAGACCAATTAACACAAATTAGGTAAATTGGCAACATGATTGGGTATAAAAAGAGCTTCTCAGAGTGGCAGTGTCTCTCAGAAGCCAAGATGGGTAGAGGATCACCAATTCCCACAATGTTGTGCAGAAAAATAGTGGAGCAATATCAGAAAGGTGTTACCCAGCGAAAAATTGCAAAGACTTTGCATCTATCATCATCAACTGTGCATAACATCATCCGAAGATTCAGAGAATCTGGAACAATCTCTGTGCGTAAGGGTCAAGGCCGTAAAACCATACTGGATGCCCGTGATCTCCGGGCCCTTAAACGACACTGCACCACAAACAGGAATGCTACTGTAAAGGAAATCACAGAATGGGCTCAGGAATACTTCCAGAAACCATTGTCAGTGAACACAATCCACCGTGCCATCTGCCGTTGCCAGCTGAAACTCTACAGTGCAAAGAAGAAGCCATTTCTAAGCAAGATCCACAAGCTCAGGCGTTTTCACTGGGCCAGGGATCATTTAAAATGGAGTGTGGCAAAATGGAAGACTGTTCTGTGGTCAGACGAGTCACGATTCGAAGTTCTTTTTAGAAATCTGGGACGCCATGTCATCCGGACCAAAGAGGACAAGGACAACCCAAGTTGTTAGCAACGCTCAGTTCAGAAGCCTGCATCTCTGATGGTATGGGGTTGCATGAGTGCATGTGGCATGGGCAGCTTGCATGTCTGGAAAGGCACCATCAATGCAGAAAAATATATTCAGGTTCTAGAACAACATATGCTCCCATCCAGACGTCATCTCTTTCAGGGAAGACCCTGCATTTTTCAACAAGATAATGCCAGACCACATTCTGCATCAATCACAACATCATGGCTGCGTAGGAGAAGGATCCGGGTACTGAAATGGCCAGTCTGCAGTCCAGATCTTTCACCTATAGAGAACATTTGGCGCATCATAAAGAGGAAGGTGCAACAAAGAAGGCCCAAGACGATTGAACAGTTAGAGGCCTGTATTAGACAAGAATGGGAGAGCATTCCTATTTCTAAACTTGAGAAACTGGTCTCCTCGGTCCCCAGACGTCTGTTGAGTGTTGTAAGAAGAAGCGGAGATGCCACACAGTGGTGAAAATGGCCTTGTCCCAACTTTTTGGGGATTTGTTGACACCATGAAATTCTGATTCAACATATTTTTCCCTTAAAATGGTACATTTTCTCAGTTTAAACTTTTGTTCCGTGATTTATGTTCTATTCTGAATAAAATATTAGAAGTTGGCACCTCCGCATCATTGCATTCAGTATATATTCACGATTTGTATAGTGTCCCAACTTTTTGGGAATCCGGTTTGTAGAACATGTGAATGTCCCAGGGATCTTATAGTCCTGCTGTGTGTTGGGGATCCGTATCTTATCTGTTGTTATTATATGGGAACAGGTTTTGCATCTTCTTATCTTACAGGGATGGGTTCCTTTTTCTGTGGTACATGGCCTTGAACTTGATCTGATCAGAATATTCCTTAGATTTGGAGGTTGTCGGTAAGCTAGTAAAGGGGGATCTGAGAAGATTGTTTTTAGTTGTTTATCCTTACCTAGGACATGATGTAATTTTTTGACAGTTTTCCTCCGTACTTCTAGTTGTGGGTTGTAGGTCACAACCAGAGGTACGCGCTGGTTCTGTTTCTTTTCATTGTATAGGAGAAGTTGACTTCTGGGGATCTTGGTGGCTCTTGTGATCTGATCTTCAATTGAAGCAGGATAATAGCCCTGGTGTAAAAATGTCCTTTTTAGATTGTAAATGCTCATCCCTGTCTGATGGGCTGGAACAGATTTGATTATATCTGATGGATTGACTATAGATGATGGACTTTTTAATATGTTTGGGGTGGAAGCTGTCCCATTTGAGGTATGTAGGCCGATCAATAGGTTTCGATACAGGGATGTCTGTGTTGAGCCGTCTTGAAGTTTTATGGTGGTGTCCATTAAACTGAGTTCTGTGTGTTAATAGTTGAGGGTCAGGTTTATGGTGGGATGTAATTTGTTGAATTGTTCATGAAATTTTATCAGTTCATGTTCAGAGTCGGTCCAGATTATTAGGATGTCCTCAATGAAACGGAAGTAAGCCAAGGTTTTTTTGGGCCAAGATACCAAAAAGTCATTTTCCAGTTTTGCCATGAAGAGATTTGCATATTGCGGTGCCATTTTACTGCCCATGGCAGTCCCAGTACACTGTAAATACAGTCCTGATCAAAAGTTTAAGACCACTTGAAAAATGGCAAAAAATCATATTTAGCATGGCTGGATCTTAACAAGGTTCCAAGTAGAGCTTCAACATGCAACAAGAAGAAATGGGAGTGAGACAAAACATTTTTTGAGCATTCAATTTAATGAAAACAATGAATAAACTGAAACAGGCAGTTTTTTAGCTTATCAAAAGTTTAGGACCACACCTCCAAAAAAAAACTAACCCACCCCAAAACAGAAATCCAACTTCCAAACATGAACTCAGTAAAGAGTAGCTCCGCCGTTAATGTTTATCACTTCAAAAATTTGTTTCGGCATGATTGATGCAAGCGTTTCCATGAGGTGAGTGGGAACATTTCTTCAAAGTGGTGAAGACGGACGCACGAAGGCCATCTACTGTCTGGAACTGTTGTCTATTTTTGTAAACTTCCCTTGCCATCCATCCCCAAAGGTTCTCAATTGGATTTAGATCAGGGGAACACGCAGGATGGGCCAAAAGAGTGATGCTATTCTCCTGGAAGAATTCCCTTGTCCTGTGGGCATTGTGTACTGTAGCATTGTCCTGTTGAAAAACCCAGTCGTTACCACACAGACGAGGGCCCTCAGTCATGAGGAATGCTCTCTGCAACATCTGGACATAGCCAGAGGTCGTTTAACGCCCCTGCACTTCCTGAAGCTCCATTGTTCCACTGAAGGAAAAAGCACCCCAGACCATTATGGCGCCCCCTCCACTGTGGCGCGTAGAAAATATCTCGGCTGGGATCTGCTTGTCATGCCAGTAATGTTGGAAACAATCAGGACCATCAAGGTAATTTTTTTCTCATCAGAGAATAAAACTTTCTTTCTCTTGCAAAGTCCAAACGAGCAGTTCTGTGGCGTTCAAGGAGACGAGGTCTTTGAAGACGTTTTTTGTTTTTAAAGCCCTTCGGTCTCAGATGCCGTCTGACGGTTATGGGGCTTCAGTCAGCACCAGTAAGGGCCTTAATTTGGGTCGAGGATCGTCCAGTGTCTTGACGGACAGCCAATTGGATCATCTGGCTCAGTGCTGATGAATTTTTTTTGGGTCTTCCACTTGACTTTTTTGTTCCATAACCCTCAGGATCATTTAAGAAATTCCAAATGACTGTCTTACTGCGTCCCACCTCAGCAGCGATGGCGCGCTGTGAGAGACCCTGCTTAAGCAGTTCAACAACCCAACCACGTTCAAAAAGGGAGAGTTTTTTTGCCTTTGCCATAACAACATGTGACTACCTGACAGAAAATGACAACAAATCCACATCTTTGCACAGATTTGGATCAGCAGTTTAATAGTTATTTTCAATTTATTGAATGCTCAAAAAATGTTTTGTCTCACTCTCATTTCTTCTTGTTGCATGTTGAAGCTCTACTTGGAACCTTGTTAAGATCCAACAATGTAAAATATGATTTTTTGCCATTTTTCAAGTGGTCTTAAACTTTTGATCAGGACTGTATATCTCCTTGTCAAAAGAGAAATAATTATGGGTGAGGATGAATTTAGTCAGTTGTAGTATAGACTCTGAGACGATCCTATTCACCTCCAAATATACTTGGCAAGCAGTTAATCCATCATTGTGTGGGATATTCGAATACAAGGATTCCACATCCATGGTTGCCAAGATTGTGCTGTGCTGTGATAGGGGTTAATGTCTCTGTTAGACACAGTGCTGTGATGTCACAACAATACTTAGTGCACCAATCCGTAATATCTACTCAGACCTGATAAAATGTGAAGTTGCATGTATTGCTATTATAAAGGTTGCAGGAGTAAGCCGGAGAATTGTACATAAACCAGGGACATTTCTGGGCAAACACTTGTATGCCTTATGCCCACAGACTGGGAATATATCTTCTGGGACTGCAATCACTGTACTATTAAACAATGAGTTATCAATTTGGCCAGTCGGACACCTTCTGACAGTTTTGGTCCCTTTTCCTGAACCTCTGAGGAGTTAGAGGTTATTCCAAAAATTAAATCAACTAATGTACGGTTGTTGCAGGCCAGATTCGTACCCCTTACAGAATCTATACCAACACACTGCACCAGGCTGTTCGGGTTAGAGTCATTGCATCCGAATTTGTTATGAGGACTAAAAGACATACCTTTTGACTGTATTTGCAAACAATTACAGTGTGTCCAACTTGGAAAGCATGACACATTGCACCACATGTTCTTGTTCCAGGGGGTAGAGCTATAATCAACTGGTGGCCCTGATCTGTTTACCATGAGCCAGGGGGGCTCAGCCCATCCTGCAACGGGTAAGGGTGCTTCCCTGTCTCTAGTTTTAGCCTCAACCTGCTTCATGCCTGAGAAAAAGATAGTAGAGTTGGCCAGTTCAGTCAATTCAGAAAAAAATTGAGGGGCACAGCGAAATAGGGCATACTGGCTGAACTCACAGGACTGTGAGTACAGATTCAACATCATTTTTTCAATGTCATTCAGTCCTTCAAACAGCACCTGATGGTGCAGTATCAAAGCATTGTCCCATTCATCATTCATTGGACGAAACACTGTTGACACACTCAAGGTCAGAGCCACTGTCAGCAGGAGGATCTTCATCCTGTGGTTTGAAGACTTTCTTGCAGTGAGACGCGTGTATCCAGTTGGGTTTTCCTTCAACCTTTACAGCGGTGTGGGTGGTCAACAGTACTTGAAAGGGACCATTGAATCTTGGATCTAGTCCTTTTCTCACATGCCTCTTTATCACTACCTAGTCTCTGGGCTGCAAGCTGCGAGTTCCTTCTACTGAGTCAGGATCTGGAAGTGAAGCAAACACTTGTTTATGAGTATGTTCAAGCCGTTTTGTGAGGGCCTGGACATACCCAGTGAGATTATCATTGTTCATCTGTAACTGCTGGGGGAAGTACAACCCAAGCCTTGGAGCGCACCCAAACAAAATCTCAAAAGGAGACAGTCCTATTTTTTGGTTGGGAGTGGTCCTAACAGAATATAGGGCGAGATCAGGCATTCTGGCCAAGGTCTTTGGGTTTCCTGCATGTTTTCTGGATCTTTAACTTCAATGTGCCGTTGAGGCGTTCAACTCTGCCGCTACTTTGGAGATGGTAGGCCGTGTGAAACGCTTAAGTGACCCCAAGCACCTGCATCACCTCCCTCATTACTTCTCCTGTGAAATGGGACCCCCTATCTGACTCAATGACTTCAGGAACACCGTACCATCCTGAAAAGAGATCAACACACACAAGAACAAACTCATACACACCTATCTTAGGTAGCTGTATATAGACTATCTGCAATCTCTCAAATGGGTAAATGGGCCTCGGGGTGTGCTTGCTTGGAGCCTTCACCACTTGACCAGGATTATTCAATGCACAAATCATGTTCCCTTGTACAAACCGAGCTGCTACTGTGGAAAACCCTGGTGCAATCCAACCAGCATTTACAACACTTACCATAGCACCTTTAGACAGATGGGTAGGCCCATGGGCCCCCTGTGCCATAGCAGGATACATTGGAAGAGGTAAACAAGTCCTTTCTTTGTTTTTCTAGATTCCTTGTTCATGAACCTTGGCCCCGTGCTTTACCCAAAGTTCTTTTTCCTCAGGAGGGGCTTAATCAGTCATTTTCTGGAGCATACTTACAGAAACGTCTTCAGGCTTCAGGATTTTTACCGGGGTGGGAACAGTCTTTACGGGCTGTAGTGCGGCTTGTTGGTCCGCTTTGTCAGCTCAATCGTTACCATTTGCCTCCACCGTGGTGTGCCTTGATCTTGATGGTGGCAACTTCCCCTGGTAACAACATAGAGTTCATAAGTTCTAGTACAGAGTCTTTATTCTTTATAGGATGGCCTGCAGATGTTAGGAAGTCCCTGGACCTGCCAAATAGGTCCATAGTCATGTGCAATACCAAAAGCATACCTTGAGTCTGTGTAGATGTTCACCTTCTTACCCATTTTACACACCACAGTGAGTGCCTTCAACTCCGCCTCTTGTGATGACATATGAGGTGGCAGTGGTTCAGCTGTACCTACCTCGTGCTGTGTGACCACTGCATATCCAGTATGGAACTGCCATCCTCTCCCATGAACCTGCTTTCTTCTACAAAATACTCAAAGTCAGGTTTAGAAAGAGGTTTTTCATGAACGTGTTCAAAACCAGATGTTTCCTGCTGCATTAATTGTACGCAATCATGAGGGTCATGTTTAACAAGATCAGTTAAAAGTTCTGATGCACCTCCCTCCCCCATTTCAGAATCTGTAATCGGTAACAGAGTAGCAGGATTCAGAGTAGTACAACGTTTGAATGAGATGTTTGCAGGCATGAGGAGTGCACACTATAGTCTCAGTTGTCTGGCCATGGAGATATGTTTTGGTTGCACTTGAGTGAGAATACCTTGAATGTTATGAGGAGTTTGAACAGTTATAGGGTAGTCCAGAACAATTTCAGAAGCTTTTTCAATCATGGCTTGCACTGCCGCTACTGCCCTGACACAAGAGGGGGTGCCTCTGGCAACAGGATCAAAGCAAGCAGAAAAGTAGGCAACGGGGCGTTGCCGATCTCCGTGTTTCTGAGTCAGTTCAGCAGTGCTAAGCCCCTGCATTTCAGAACAAAACAAACAGAAAGGTTCGTCATATTTTGGAATGCACAGAGCTGGGGGAAACAGTATGCACAGTTTCAAAGTATGACAGTTATTAACAGCTTCTTATTTAAGATGAAAGGGATCAGAAGACAAACAGTCATAGAGGGGCTGCATTAACATAGATGCGTGCCGTATTCAGGGGCGGCAGTATGAGTCAAGACCCAAAAATACTCTCAAGTTCTGTGCTCCTTTGGGCACCTGTATCTTTTCCAGTGTCCAAGAAATATCACCTTGTCTTTACAAAACTGTAGTTTATGCCTAGAAGCTTTACACCCATTTTCTTGGAGAAAAATATGGAGGGACAGAGTGGCAGCTTGACAGCTGGTCTCTGTTATAGCACACAAATGTAAGTCATCGACATATTAAGACCACAGTTCCAGGAGGGGAACAGTTGGCTAGCACAGACTGTAGGGCCTGATTGTACATGGTGGGCGAGTTCTAGGCTCCTTGGGGTAAAACAGTCCATGTATACTGGTTCCTCTTGAAAGTGAAAGCAAAAAGATACTAACAATCTGGATGCAGAGGTACACTGAAAAATGCATTTGCCAGGTCAGTTACAGTGAAACAGGTAGCTGTGGATGAAACTTGGGACAGCAGAGTGTGCGGATTGGGCACTATTGGGGTTTGTAGGACTGTGACTCTGTTGACCACTCAAAGATCATGGACCATTCGATATGTGACTGGCTGACCCTTAACGGCCTTCTTCTTCACTGGAAATACAGGAGTGTTTGCTGGGGACACAGTCTTCATGAGAACACCTGCTCAGAGAAAATCATCTATTTGGCTGGACACTGTTATTTCCTGAGCATGACTCAATGGGTACTGTTTAACTTGCGGGGGCTGACACCCGGGCTTTAGAGACACCATAACAGGGGACACAGGTAATTTGCCTATGTCTGTCTTTGAGTTGGCCCAAAGGCTCTCGGGGACCTAGCTGAGCAGACTCTTTTCAGATTCTGTCCAATCAGGAAGATTTAATTCAGCTACAGTTATAGAAGCCATCATTGGGCAGAGAACTTCTTCTGGGACTCCAAAGTCTACGTGACTAGTCCCATCTGGGTGTAGATGGATACTGGCCCCGAGCGCTTGAAGTACATCAGTTCCCAGAATAGGTTCAGGGAGATCATCCTTTACCAAAATTTTAGTGATAACAGTACTGTCTTTGATTTTTAGTTTGATTGGTTCAGACTCACGGACAAACACGGTTTCCCCAGTGAAACCCATGGCTGGGACGTGATATGGACTGAGTTGATAGAGTTTTAAAAAGTTCTGGTCAACAACTGTTTTGGCTGCCTCCGTGTCGACCAGGAATGGTACTACCTTTTTGTTTCCTAGGATACCAGGATATGTATTTGGGGGTCCACGGACTCTACTTTTACAGGCAGAACCATCACGGGGGTACCGGTATCCTAGTCTGAAGACGGTGGTGATTGTGGACTAAATTGGCCTGCAATCTCTCTTCATGTGATCTGATTTGCCGCAATTGTAACATTTAAAATCATGTTAGGGTTTGGGACCGGTGCCCTGCCCCATGTATTTAACCGGAGTAGGGTTTTTCTTCATGTTTAGTTCTAACCCTTTGGCTGCAGCAATTAATTGGGTAAAAGGATCACACGCTATTTAGGTTTACAAGCTTTCAGCTTAGCCTGGAGGGTGGGTCAAAGCCCCTCCATGAATGCACATGTCAATAGTTTTTCTCCCATGTTTTCAGCTTGATCCCAACCCATGTCGGTCCAGATAGTCCTTAGTTCTGCAGCATAAGTCTCTACAGTCTCCCGAGGACCCTGTACTATGTCTTTAAGACTTTGGGAACTTTCTTCCTCCCTTGTACGTGCCCATTTTGTAAAAATCCTGACAAATTCAGTCCCAGACTGTAAAGTCTTGACCCAGTCTAGTCATAATATCCATCCGGACATTTCTGTGTTCGTTCATATAGTGATTCACCATTTGATGTTGTGAATCGCTCATCTTCAGCAACATCAGATCCTTCAAGTCAGTTCACGTAGCCCCATAAGTCACCTGTATCTGTTGAAGAGTCCCAGAAGTAGGCATAGGTCTCGTCAGAGGGTCGGGCAGTCGGGTCAAAAAGTCTGAGTTGGTCTTTCAGACTCCAGTGGTGGTACTCAGTCACACTGGCGTGAAGAAAATCAGGTTCTTGATCCCGGCTGGTTGCTCCAATGACCTGTCTGGGTGGTCCCGAGGTTGTATCAGGTCCCCCTCCTGTTGCCCCGTTGTGGGTTTGGGTAGGAGTCTTGTCTTAGACAGAACAGGGTAGAGTCCTACAGGTCTGTGGGGTCGGGGGGCACCACAGGCTCAGCACGCATTGGCCCACTCTGGATTCTGATTGCCACAGACATTACAAGTCCATCCCTCTGGTCTATTCCCTATTGGAGGTCTAGGGGCAGTTGTATATGAGGAAGGTCGTTTGTCAGCGTCATTGTCAATTGATTTCTGAGTATACAACAGTCTACCTCTGACTACTTCTCCTCGCCACCCCTCAGTTTCAACTTCCCCTGCCACTTTAACCTAGGTATTAACTACTTCTTCATATCCATGATCCTTTATCCAACCACAATGTGTCCTTCTGAATCTTTCCCAAGTATCTACATTTAAATTTCCATGCTTCGTTCCTACCTCCTTCAACACCCTGTCAATATTTTTCAAACCTTCTTTTCCTTCCTTCTCTTTGACTAAAGTCGTTAGCTGTTTTGTAACCCTCTGGTATACTGAAATTGTTCCCCATTTTGTATGTCAATCTTTTTCCACAGAAAGTTAAACAATTATTCAGACATCTATTTTCCCCTCAGAATTTCCCCACTATATTTACCTAGTGTATTCTGTTACTGAGTTTCTTAACCAATCAAAACCGCACAAACCGGACATTGAAGTCCAAGAACTTTGATTACCCTTCCTGTAATTCTCCAAGATTTTCCACATACAATAATGAACAAATAAGGCATATACCAAAACTCCCAAAACTAAACCAAAGACTTCCCAATTGAAACTGTCTATCTCAGGACTTATACGTACATTCAATCACCAGATCCTCGAACCGGACAAACCACTCAGGGAGACACAGATATAGTGTAAAGTTTCTTACCTTTTAGCACTATTTCTTATATCTGCAAATCCCGAACATCCAATTTGTCGGAGACCAGATGAAGTGTCCTTTAGTTGAGCCGCACGTTGGAAGCCAAGATTTTGTTAGGGAAATATCCCTTCACCTATGATTGTTGGAATCCAAATTAAAAGGGATTTAAGCGCTCGGGAAACTTACACAAACATTGGATGTAGTTGTATCAGATTTCTCTTTAATTCAAAGACAAGCTCAAAATAATATAGGCTTGAAACAGAAAAAAAACATCACATGACAAACATGACATTTGCGGTTACAAGATATAAATAATAAGACCATTCGTAGGTTTCCATTCCTCTCTCCTCTTCCCCTCCCCCGCACTTCCTGAGGCTCAGACTATACTATTTGCTAGAGAGGAAACTGTGGGGAGGGGTGAGAGGTGTGTGGGTGCAATCAACACACATGAACTGACTTTTTTACCTTGTTTTTAGACATTATTATTATCTGTCTATTTAACCCTGTAAGCTCCATTTAGGACCTGACCTAAATCTCCCATATACACAAGATGGAGGACATGTTTATACAAAATGGATTTTCCTCCCTCACATTGCGCAAAAAATGTGCATCATTAGTGCCGATTTGTGCAATCGCAAAAATGACTGAAGATCCCAAATTCTAGAATTAGCAAATTTATTGTGAATATTATGCAAAACATTCGCCAAAACGAATATTGCCTATGCCGCTCATCACTAGTTATTACCACTGAGGTGACAACAACTTGCTTTGGTAGTGATTTATCGGTGGCTACTTGACATCTAGACATAACAATAGAAAACTTTTAGTCATTGGAAGAATCTCGGAGCCATAGAGCTAAAGACAAGATGAACCCTACTGTCAGAACATTTATTTTTTAATATAGGGGGCAAAAAGAGTTGCCTCAGTTTTTATCAGATAGAAGAGAGATAAGAAGATAAGGAACCCTGTAATATTAGTGGTATGGGAAGGGATTATTTTCCACCTCTGACCATGGACAGGGAAATGAAGTTTGTCATTATAGAGACATTGGAAAATATTTTTTTCAATTGGTCTTTATTAAAAATATGGAGTCTTTTTTTCTGTACAGAGTTGAGATGCTCTAGAAGCAGCTTCTGGATTTTCTCTCTTTTCCGTCAGATGGGGTGGCTGATGGACTCCTTATCTCTGCTCCCTCACATTATAAACTCAGTATAGCTCAGTTGTTATGTTACTGATAAGAATGTGGCTTAAATAAGTGTTTATTACCTCTAAGTAGTTTAGAGAGAAGGTTTATTAGATGACCGCCATAAAGTAAAAGTACCAATCACACAGTTAGAAAAACTGTTAACCCTTTGTGACAGAACGGCTTAATATTTATAATAAAGGCCAACTGAAAATATAATTTTTAGGCAAAATTGAGTAAAATGTAATCATAAACAAAAAATGCCTCAGAATGTGTACTTAGCTTTTAAAGATGGTACCTGCTCACGAGTGCAGTAGGCATCGTAGCCGCTAGGTTTCTGCTGTTTAAAACAGCAGACAACCGGGGCTAATGTCTTCAATTTGCAATAACGGTGATCACAGACATTTAACCCTCCAGATGCCTTGGTCAATTGTGACCACAGCATCTGATGCATTCCCAGGGCTTGAGCTGCTCACCCAGTTAGCGATCAGGAAAGCATTTGGTTGTCGCTGAAAGCCTTGGTCTCTTTGAAGAAATGAGGGCCTTTAGAGCTGTAGTTCCTATAGAGCCCTGCAGGTGGCATGGCTCCATACGAACATAGCAGATCTGCTACTAAAGTAAAAAAAATAACTGAAAAATTTAAATCACCCCTTTTCCCATAATTTAAATAAAAATAAATAATTAATAAAAAAGAAACATAATAGATATTGTCGCGTCTGAAAATGCTTCTTCTATTACAACATAAAAATATTTATCCTACATAGCGAACAGCATAACAGGGAAAAAAATAAAATACATTTTTTGTTACTTCACCTTCCCAAAAAATCTGTAATAACTGATCAAAAAGTCATGCACACTCCAAAATGGTATCAATGAACATTATAGATGAGCACATACACAACTCTGTAGACGTAACTATAAGAAATGGGGGTCAAAATATGGCGATGAAAAAAACATACAGTAATTTGTTCCTAAGTTTTTTATTTTCAGTAGTAAAACTATATAAATGTGGTATAGTTGTAATCATACTGACCCAGAGAATGATTGCTACGGGTCAGTTTTTCCCATAGGGAAAGCCGTAAAAACAAAACCAATAAAACTGTGGCAGAATTGTGTTTTTAGAAAGTACCACTTAACCCGCAAAAAACAAGCCCTCAGACGGCTATGAGAATGGAAAAATGTATGGCTCCGGTGAGTGACTGTGTATATTATTTAATGTTTTATATATTTTGACTTATATTTAATAATGTTTATTTTTTATGAAAAAAAATATCAGGCATGTTTGTGTGTTTTTTTTTTCTAATCCTAAAGTGGAATTTTTAATTTTAACTATAATGTTCTGACATATAGTGGTGCTTGCAATTTTGTGAACCCTTTAGATTTTTCTATATTATTGCATAATTTGACCTACCTTCGATTTTTACACAAGATAAAATATTAGACTTATCATTTATTTATTAAGGAAAAAGTTTTTTTTAAACATGTTTTTGAAACAGTCTTGAATAAATCCTCCAGTGCACTAACCGGGTTAGTTTCATGCTGATCCATTACATTTTTTCATTGGGATTGGCTGAGGTGGCACTTAGAATAAGGATGAGGTGTAACAATCTTTGTATTTCCACAGAAGGGAGTCTTCTTCTTCAGCCAGTTGTCTTATAGCCAGACACAGGAGTAGGGGGCACCTATGTTATTGCAGGTGTCAGAGACATTGCTCTCTGCCATATCCTGCTCCGCCAGTGCGTTACTTGCACTGGTCACTTAAAGTTGCTGTCATACCACTTAGCTGTGGCAATGGTTGCACCTTTACCAATTGTTTAACCCCTTCAATACCAAGCCATTTTTCATCTTAAGGACCAGGCCAAATTTTGGAAATATGACGTGTCACTTTATGTGGTAAGAACTTTGGGACACTTTTATTTATCCAATCCATTCTGAGATTGTTTTCTTGTGACACATTGTACCTTATGATAATGGTAAATTTGAGTATACTTTTAGTTTGCATCATTTTGTAAATGTAATTTTATTTTTAGAACATTAGAAGGCATAAAATTTTAGGCAGTTTTTAAAACGTTTAAGAAAATTTCCAAAACCCACTTTTTTAAGGATCAGTTCAGTTATGAAGTCTCACATAGTAGAAACCTTCCATAAATGACCCTAGTTTAGAAACTAAACCCCTCAAGAAATTGAAAACTGATGTTACAAACTTTGTTAACCCTTTACGTGTTTGACAAGAATTAATGGAGATGAAATTTCCCAAACTTCACTTTTTTGGCAGATTTTCCATTTTAATCCATTTTGTCCTGTAACACAGCAGGGGTTAACACCCAAACTTAACTCAATATCTATTACCCTGATTCTGTAGTTTACAGATATGGCCGTAAACTCCTGTATGGGCACACAGCAGGGCTCAGAAGGAAAGGAGCGCCATATGGTTTTTGGAGGGCAGATTATGTTAGGCTGGTTTTTAGGCACCATGTCACAATTGAGGACCCCCTTAGAACCCCCTACAGTAGCAACTCCCACAAAGTGACCCCATTTTGGAAACCACAGGATAATGTGACAGTTTTATTGGTGCTATTTTGGGGTACATATGATTTTTGATCGCTCAATGTTACTTTTTTTTAGACAAGGTAACAAAAAAAAGGCTGCTCTGGCACAGTTTTTATCACCTGACAGATTAGATCATGTGCTATTCTTATTGAGCAGGTTGCTACGGACACGGTGACACCTAATTTGTCTATTTTTTTCATTTATGTTTTACACAATAAAAGCATTTTTTAAAAGAAAATCATGTTTTTGTGTCTCCACTTTCTTAAAGCCATATTTTTTTTTTTTCATTTTTTGGACGATTGTCTTAAGTAGGGGCCTAATTTTTTTTAACAATAACGGTGCCCGTTTGATTGGTACTATTTTATACCATTTTTTGGGGAAGTGAGGTGGGCAAAATTGCAATGCCATCATAGTTTTTCTCTTTTTTTTATGGCATTCACAGTTCGGGTGTAGAGTATTTTCTTTTTTTTTTTAACCAATTATAAATGTGCTGGTATAGCAATTTTTTTAATTTTTTATTAATTTTTTTCACTTTTTGTACCCAGACCCACTTGGTTCTTGAAGATCCAGTGGGTCTGATTGTTGTACAATACACTGCAATGCACTGTATAGTGAATTGCAGTGTATTGTGACTCGCACTAAGCCTGATCAGGCTCCTGCCTCTGACAGGACCGATCAGGCTTAGATACTATGGCAAGCCGGGATGCCTGTGAAGGCGTCCAGTTGCCATAGTAACCGTGGGGATGCTGCCACAGTAGCAATTAAATACTTCCATACAGTGGTCTCTACAGACCAAGGCATTGACCATAGTCGTCCATAACAGCAGTGTCAGCTGTATATTATTACTGACAATCTGCTGCTAGCACTGGCCATCCTGAATAGGAGAGCGCAGGGGCGGGTCGCTTGGCCATCCTGAATTTAATGGGGGGAACGGGCACATTGTAGGGTGGGGGATCATACATACATTTAACAAAGTTCTGATCCCCACAGTCAGGAACTGTGGGAATCAGAACCTTTTGCCGACATTATAATCCTCTGATTGGCTAGTCTCTGCAGACTAGCCAATCAGAGCGATCACTGTCTCGGGACTGCCCTCATTGGTCCTGGGCCGGTTAGATGAGATCCCTGGCTGTGTGTAACAGCCAGGCACTTAGCACTGTCACCATGTCTATAGACATGGTGACAGTTTGCAGCCATGATGAACCTGTATGTCATGGAGGCTTAATGCAGTGCAGTCGATGACATACAGGTACATCATGGTGGCTTACAGTGTTAAAATCACAATTTTCACTATGCAGCAAGGTGCAGGACCAGCTGTTACGGGCAGGGACAGTACATGTCTTTCATCGCAGTGGTGAGGCAGCACCCCAGCAAAAGGGCTAAGTCCTATTTAGGGATGAGCGAATCGACTTCGGATGAAACATCTGAAGTCGATTTGCATAAAACTTTGTTTGAATACTGTACGGAGCGAGTGCCCTGTACAGTATTAGAATGTATTGGCTCCTATAAGCCGAAGTTATTACTTCACGAAGTCTTGCGAAACTTCTGGAAATAACTTCAAAAATTTATTTCTGAATGTTTCATCCGAAGTTGATTCGTTCATCCCTAGTCCTATTTACACCTCCAGATTTGTGTCTGTCTGGTTCCCACACCAGGCACTTATCTGCCTCCTCCACCTACATGGAACTCCTCCTGTCCCCAATAGCAGCAGATGAGAGCATTGTTCCCATTCTGCTTTCCTACTTTCACGTGTAAAGTCAAATGTTGCCATGTGCAAAGCCGTGAATGATTTTGTCATTCACCACACCACCTAACCAGGGAGCATGTGTTGTTTCGAGGTCAGGCAGTGGCAGCTCATACAAGACGCCTGCCTCGTGCTGAAGCCCTTCGAAGAAGCCACAAAATTTGTCAACAAGGACAACTGCAGAATGAATGACGTCATCTTAGAACAGACGCTTATGTAGCAGGAGACAACGGTGGAAGAACATCTAACGCATTTTGCTATTCACCCTTTAGCTGTTGGGGACCCACAAGGAGAAACTCTCAGAGCAAGATGAGGAGCTGCCACTGGAGGAGGAGTCTGAAGATGATAATGATGATGACAGTGACACTGGCAGCGACACCCAATCATCTCGGGGCCAGAGTCAGAAAGAACTAGCTCCTCGGGCACACTTGCTAGAATGGAGAGCAGTATACTTAGTTGCTTATGCACTGACAGATGTATCATTCACATAAAGCAGTCTGATGATTACTGGATAGCCATGCTTTTAGACCCTTACTATCAAAGCAAAATAGGAAAATGTTTTCCTCTCACTGAAAGGGAGGCCAAATTACTTAATTACCAGGAAACACTGTGCACGCAGTTTGCTGCAGCTTTCGGCGAGCAGACTCCTGCCACCAGCGTATCTCAAACGGAGGCCCTTTTCCGTACCCTGCAGGGACATCCATCTCCATCCTCCCTCCCAGAAGAAAAAGCAGCAACTTTTTCTTCTGACAATTAAAGGCTATATACACCGTCGGAGGAAATTTTTTTATGATTGCACTTTACTCATTTTTTGCTAAAAAATAATTTTTTCAATTGGCCTTTATGAAATATATTAAGCTGTTCTGTTACAAGGAAGTAACTGTTTTTCTAGCTGTTTGACTGCTACCAAAGGGTGCTACTAGAGCATCTCAGCTAGGTACAAAAAAAACTCCATATTTGTAATAAAGACCGATTTCAAAAATTATTTTTAGCTCTAAATTAGTACAATGCAATAATAAAAACAATTGCCTCAAAGGTGTATGTAGTGTCCTGAAACACACTGCTTAATATTGTGATTGTGTTTCATGAAATCGTGCTTGTGCCTGAGTTCCCATACAGTTGCAAAGGAAGGGGGAGGTTCTAACAAGCCTCCTAGGGCTGACTCCTCCCTCCTCTCTCAGAGATGAAGAAGGAGGAAAGTGTGATGTCTGAGGAAAAAACTGCACCACAGCAGCCATTGTGGAAAGTTATTTAAACTCCAGAGTTAGTTCCATGTACCAGCCCATAGAAGGAGAAAGATTACAGAAGATCCAGGCAACCCACAGAGGGCGTTAGCATATTGGCAAAGGAAGGCAATTGTTGTTCATCAGGCTTTAGCATCTTCTGCATTTGGTGGAGAGATTCTAAGCTACCAGCTGCCCACCAAAACCAAAGACAGAGAGGCCACCTGTCAGGAGATAGTATTCCTAGAGAGGATACAGAACAGAAGTATATGACTGTACAGTACAGCAGAGATAGTACATCCCTCCAGCCTGGAGAAATAAGAGAGGAAGATTGATTGCTATAGAGCTTTGATGGCTAACCTCTAGCCCTCCAGTGGTGGTAAAACTACAACTCCAAAGATGCACACTTGCTTGGCTGTTCTCAAAACTGCATAGAAATGAATGGAGCATGCTGAGAGTCGTAGATTCACCATAGCTGGAGTGCTGGAGGTTAGCCATCACTGTTACAGAGGAAAGGAAAACAACCCCTATGCATCTTTTGGGAACTAATCTGAGCCATTGTAGAAGCTGCCTTGGTGTAAATGACTTTTGTGCACATTGTTGACCTTTGGATCAACTTCAGTAAAGTACTGGGGATTTGTTAAAAGAACTGGTCTCCTTATTGTGCGAAATTATTGCCTACTTGCTGGCATCACGAACACCAGGGACCCTACCTTCCCTGCACCTAAAACCATACCATCAAGGGCACCTCAACCAACATCTGGCAGGAGATCCCTCATCACTAGAGTGTGCCCTGAAGGAATCCGGTGCTATCCTTCTATAACACCCCAGAGTGGTGTTACCACTTCTGCACCTTGCTACTGTCTTTATTGGTCTAACCTTATGTCATCTTATGCATTTATTTCCAGGTCCCTCAACACTGTGCATTTATAATAATGTTATGCAACTGTTATGTTCATATGTAATGTGACTGGTTCACCAGCAGGTGGCAGCAAACACGGCAGAGCTGCACTTAGATAGAATGGAGCCTTCCATTCTTACCCCCTCTGGAGAGAAGTGGCTGAGTCCTACTTCCTGCAGGAAGGGTGGGGACCAGTTAGCGTCAGTCTAGCTTACCCCAGCTAGGGGAAGGGTGTGCAGGGGCACATCTCTGCTGGCCATGGAGGCCAAAGCTTGAAGCCTCAGGAGCAAGGAGGAAAGTTCCCTGGCATAACCTACAGAGAGAAAGACTACAGAGAGAAAGTGCAGCACCAAGAGGAAAGCAAAGACACTATTTAAGCTTGTTAATATAACAGAGTCAAAGACAATAAGAGCAGAGTGGAGTTTGCCTGCCAGTTTAATGCTAAAGCCTGCTGGAACCAAGACAAAGCCTGTAAACCGTTTTGGAGAAACGTTTATTAAAGTAAAGCTGCCATTGAACTTCATCTCAAGGTCTGGACTCAATTCTTTTGTCCCTCAATTATTCCCCCTATTTATTGCTTTGGAGCCAAAGCCTGGGGTCCAGCGGCATCTAGGTAGGAGCACCGTGACACACGTAAAGAAACAGATAGACCGCACTATACCACTCGGCATTTCTTACACCTGGGACGCAAGATTTATAGTAGGGCCCTGGGGGGAGGCCACCTGTTGCACCTCCATTCACTGCACGCCAGTCCAGGGAGTTCTGCTGAACCATGAGTAACAACTACTACACCCATCAGGCCACCCACACTCACATGCACCCCTGTGGCCCGGTCATTGCATGTACATAGCCTTTAACTCTTGTGCATGCATTCTACCCATGTTAAGGCATAATTTTTGGATGCTTGGTCCCTCACATTTTTTTTCCTATAACACCATACATTTTTAAAGAATACAAAACATACTTTACAAACATAACAACAGGACCATTACAAAAACAGACTAAAAACAAACATCCTGGTGTTAGGTTTATATCAAGCTGGCAGCTCAAGGGGAGTGTCTTTTCTGCTACAGTTCAGGAGGTGTGTCCATACTGTCCCTATCACAGCTCAGGAAGCAGCTGAAGGATGAAACTGAGCATGTGCAGCCTTCTCACTGAGCAGGACAAAGAAATAAGAAAAAAAACAAACAGCAGGTGGCGCTATACAGATACATTTATTTGAATAACTCACTAATTAATCAAAAATTTGTATTACAAAACCCAGTTACAAAAGTATTCAGATCCAGGTACTGGTTTGAAAATTGCAGAATATTTTTCGTGGGGGAACCCTTTAAGTTCTGGGTTCATTTTAATTTTTAACTCCACTGATTCACAAGCCACTTGTGCAGTAAGCT
This sequence comes from Bufo gargarizans, assembly GCF_014858855.1. Taxonomy (NCBI): domain Eukaryota; kingdom Metazoa; phylum Chordata; class Amphibia; order Anura; family Bufonidae; genus Bufo; species Bufo gargarizans. Next base: position 534,577,134 of record NC_058083.1, on the reverse strand, counting down.
CAAAGTGTGTCCTGCAGTTTAGGTGCATAGCAAAGGAAAGTCAGGTTTTAAAATTGTATCAGTACTTCTGCACAATCATCTGGATTAGTGATGAGTGAATCAGTTCTTCCTGCTACAGCCAGCCTGATTCATTCATGATATTATCATTATTGTGACCTTTACTGTGCTGTTAGACCGTATTCATTATCATCAGGGCAGATTAAAGTGGTTTTGCCATCACATTCAATGGGGGCATATCGCTAGTATATGACCCCATTGTCTGATTGGTGCGGGTCCCACCTCTGGGACCTGCACCTACAACGAGAACGAAGTGGGGAAATGAATGGAGGGCGCACTGCGCATGCGCAGCCGCCCTCCATTCATTTCAATGTGGCCGCCAAAAATAGCCAAGCGCTGGCTTGGCTATTTCCATCTGCCCCATATAAATGAATGGGAGCGGGGGCAGCGTGTGCGTGGTGCGCTCCCATTCACTTGTATGGGAGCAGCGATTGGTGGTGGACGGACCCTGGAGTCAGCAATTTTTCCCATTTTCACAAAAATTGCCAAAACCTACATTTATAGGCCCCTTCATGCTGCCTTGTCGAGGCAGAGGGGCTTGTGTAGCTCTGTGAAGCTATGAGCTATGCCGTGCAGGGCCACCCAAGACAACCTCAGACAAAAAGCAAATCCTTGGAGTAGGAAATGGCAAACCACTCCAGTATTCTGCCAAGAAAACCCAATGGACAGAATTAAAAGGCTACTTGAAATGACTCTGGAAAATGAGCCCCCCAGATCGGAAGGTGTCCAAAATGCTACTGGGGAAGAGCGGGACCTAACAGAATTGGAAGATATTAAGAAAAAATAGCAAGAATATACAGAAGAACTGTACAAAAAAAATATCTCAATTTCACTGATACCACTGAAAGTAGGAGCATTGACCTAGAGCCAAACATTCTATAGAGTGAAGTTAAGTCGGCTTTAGAAAGCATTGCCAACAAGTCTAGTGAAGGTGTCACGCCAGCTCTCTGAGAAGGTCTGGCAGAAGTTCTTCTGTACCTCTTGCATGATGTTCTTTGTTTTGGTTTCACTTTGTCATCTCCTTTCCTTCTCCCAGCTGTCACCTATTCAAATTAATCCCCCCCCCCCATTATATTCCCTCCCATACTGCCTCACTTTGCGGTTTATACTACTTCCTGGATTGAAGTGATCACTGCTGGAGACTTCTGTTACTGCTTGTTCAGATAAGTCCTTTCTTGTATTGTGTTTCTTTGCTGGCTTGATTCTAGGTGACCCTGACTCCCTCCGTATTAAGTGCAGGAAGACTGTGGTTGTGTCCCCTCACTATTATAGGGTTTTCAGGTGTCACACAGTCTAGGTACGAGGGCATGCAATTGTCTACCTCTGAGACCCTTGCTTAGTAGTCAGGGTGAGCTCTTAGGGTTTTACAGGGGTCACCTTTATGCTCCTTAGTTTGGGATCAAGCCAGTCGGATGTTTATCCATAACTTCCAGCTATCTGCAATATCATCCGTGACAGAAGGTGACAGAATTCCAGCTTAGCTTTATAAAATAGTAAAAGATGATGCTGTTAAAGTGCTGCACTCAATATGCCAGCAAATCTAGAAAACACATCCCAAAGAAGGGCAATGCCAAAGAATGTTCAAACTACGGAACAATTGCCCTCATCTCACATGCTAGCAAGGTTATGCTAAAGATTCTGCAAGCTTCTGTAAGCTAGGTTTCAGCAATATGTGAACCAAGAACTACCGGAAGAACAAGCTGGTTTTCGAAGAGGCAGGGGAACCAGAGATCAAATTGCCAACCTTCGCTGGATTATGGAGAAAGCAAGAGAGTTCCAGAAAAACATCTACTTATGCTTCATTGACTACACCAAAGCCTTTGTGTGGATCACAATAAATTATGGCAAGTTCTTAAAGAGATGGGAGTACCGGATCACCTAACATGTCTCCTGAGGAACTTGCATGCAGGTCAAGAAGCAACTGTGAGAACTGTACGTGAAACAACTGATTAGTTCAATATCGGAAAAGGAGTACGACAAGGCTGTATATTATCGCCCTATTTATTTAACTTATATGCAAAATATATCATGCAAAATGCTGGACTGGATAAAGCAAAAGCTGGAATTAAATTGCTGGAAGAAATATCAACAACCTCAGATATACAGATGATACGACTCGTATGGCAGAAAGCAAAGAAGAATTAAGGAGCCTCTTGATGAGGGTGAAAGAGGAGAATGCAAAAGTTGGCTTAAGTCTCAACATTAATAAAACTAAGATTATAGCATCAGGATCCATCCCCTCCTGGCAAATAGAGGGGGATGAAATGGAACCAGTATTAGATTTTGTTTTCTTGGGTTCAAAGATCACTGCAGATGGTGACTGCAGCCATGAAATTCAAAGACGTTTGCTTCTTGGAAGGAAAGCAAGGACAAACTTGAACAGTGTAATTAACCACTTCAGCCCCGCTAGGTGAAACCCCCTTCATGACCAGGCCACTTTTTACACTACACAGGCACTACACTCCTTTCACCGTTTATCGCTCGGTCATGCAACTTACCACCCAAATGAATTTTACCTCCTTTTCTTCTCACTAATAGAGCTTTCATTTGGTGGTATTTTATTGCTGCTGACATTTTTACTTTTTTTGTTATTAATCAAAATGTAACGATTTTTTTGCAAAAAAATGACATTTTTCACTGTCAGCTGTGAAATTTTGCAAAAAAAACGACATCCATATATAAATTTTTCGCTAAATTTATAGTTCTACATGTCTTTGAAAAAAAATGTTTGGGCAAAAAAAAAAATGGTTTGGGTAAAAGTTATAGCATTTACAAACTATGGTACAAAAATGTGAATTTCCGCTTTTTGAAACGGCTCTGATTTTCTGAGCACCTGTCATGTTTCCTGAGGTTCTACAATGCCCAAACAGTAGAAAACCCCCACAAATGACCCCATTTCGGAAAGTAGACACCCTAAGGTATTCGCTGATGGGCATAGTGAGTTCATAGAACTTTTTATTTTTTGTCACAAGTTAGCGGAAAATGATGATGATTTTTATTTTTTTATTTTTTTCTTACAAAGTCTCATATTCCACTAATTTGCGACAAAAAATAAAAAATTCTAGGAACTCACCATGCCCCTCACAGAATACCTTGGGGTGTCTTCTTTCCAAAATGGGGTCACTTGTGGGGTAGTTATACTGCCCTGGCAATTTAGGGGCCCAAATGTGTGAGAAGAACTTTGCAATCAAAATGTGTAAGAAATGACCGGTGAAATCCGAAAGGTGCACTTTGGAATATGCGCTCCTTTACCCACCTTGGCAGCAAAAAAGTGTCACACATGTGGTATCGCCGTACTCAGGAGAAGTTGGGGAATGTGTTTTGGGGCGTCATTTTACATATACCCATGCTGGGTGAGAGAAATATCTTGGCAAAAGACAACTTTTCCCATTTTTTTATACAAAGTTGGCATTTGACCAAGATATTTTTCTCACCCAGCATGGGTATATGTAAAATGACACCCCAAAACACATTCCCCAACTTCTCCTGAGTACGGCGATACCAGATGTGTCACACTTTTTTGCTGCCAAGGTGGGCAAAGGGGCACATATTCCAAAGTGCACCTTTCGGATTTTGCAGGGCATTTTTTACACATTTTGATTGCAAAGTTCTTCTCACACATTTGGGCCCCTAAATTGCCAGGGCAGTATAACTACGCCACAAGTGACCCCATTTTGGAAAGAAGACACCCCAAGGTATTCCGTGAGGGGCACTGCGAGTTCCTAGAATTTTTTATTTTTTGTCACAAGTTAGCGGAAAATGATGATTTTTTTTTTCTCTTTTTTCCTTACAAAGTCTCATATTCCACTAACTTGCGACAAAAAATAAAAAATTCTAGGAACTCGCCATGCCCCTCACGGAATACCTTGGGGTGTCTTCTTTCCAAAATGGGGTCACTTATGGGGTAGTTATACTGCCCTGGCAATTTAGGGGCCCAAATGTGTGAGAAGAACTTTGCAATCAAAATGTGTAAAAAATGCCCTGCAAAATCCGAAAGGTGCACTTTGGAATATGTGCCCCTTTGCCCACCTTGGCTGCAAAAAAGTGTCACACATCTGGTATCGCCGTACTCAGGAGAAGTTGGGGAATGTGTTTTGGGGTGTCATTTTACATATACCCATGCTGGGTGAGAAAAATATCTTGGTCAAATGCCAACTTTGTATAAAAAAATGGGAAAAGTTGTCTTTTGCCAAGATATTTCTCTCACCCAGCATGGGTATATGTAAAATGACACCCCAAATCACATGCCCCAACTTCTCCTGAGTACGGCGATACCAGATGTGTGACACTTTTTTGCAGCCAAGGTGGGCAAAGGGGCACATATTCCAAAGTGCACCTTTCGGATTTTGCAGGGCATTTTTTACACATTTTGATTGCAAAGTTCTTCTCACACATTTGGGCCCCTAAATTGCCAGGGCAGTATAACTACCCCATAAGTGACCCCATTTTGGAAAGAAGACACCCCAAGGTATTCCGTGAGGGGCATGGCGAGTTCCTAGAATTTTTTATTTTTTGTCGCAAGTTAGTGGAATATGAGACTTTGTAAGGAAAAAAGAAAAAAAAAAGAAAAATCATCATTTTCCGCTAAATTGTGACAAAAAATAAAAAATTCTAGGAACTCGCCGTGCCCCCCACGGAATACCTTGGGGTGTCTTCTTTCCAAAATGGGGTCACTTGTGGCGTAGTTATACTGCCCTGGCAATTTAGGGGCCCAAATGTGTAAGAAGTACCTTGAAATCAAAATGTGTAAAAAATGGCCTGCGAAATCCGAAAGGTGCACTTTGGAATATGTGCCCCTTTGCCCACCTTGGCTGCAAAAAAGTGTCACACATCTGGTATCGCCGTACTCAGGAGAAGTTGGGGAATGTGTTTTGGGGGGTCATTTTACATATACCCATGCTGGGTGAGAGAAATATCTTGGCAAAAGACAACTTTTCCCATTTTTTTATACAAAGTTGGCATTTGACCAAGATATTTTTCTCACCCAGCATGGGTATATGTAAAATGACACCCCAAAACACATTCCCCAACTTCTCCTGAGTACGGCGATACCAGATGTGTGACACTTTTTTGCAGCCTAGATGCGCAAAGGGGCCCAAATTCCTTTTAGGAGGGCATTTTTAGACATTTGGATCCCAGACTTCTTCTCACACTTTCGGGCCCCTAAAAAGCCAGGGCAGTATAAATACCCCACATGTGACCCCACTTTGGAAAGAAGACACCCCAAGGTATTCAATGAGGGGCCTGGCGAGTTCCTAGAATTTTTTATTTTTTTGCATAAGTTAGCGGATATTGATTTTTTTTGTTTTTTTTCTCACAAAGTCTCACTTTCCGCTAACTTAGGACAAAAATTTCTATCTTTCATGGACTCAATATGCCCCTCACGGAATACCTTGGGGTGTCTTCTTTCCGAAATGGGGTCACATGTGGGGTATTTATACTGCCCTGGCTTTTTAGGGGCCCTAAAGCGTGAGAAGTCTGGAATATAAATGTCTAAAAATGTTTACGCATTTGGATTCCGTGAGGGGTACGGCGAGTTCATGGGAGATTTTATTTTTTGACACAAGTTAGTGGAATATGAGACTTAGTAAGAAAAAACAAAAACAAACAAAAAATGTCCGCTAACTTGTGCCAAAAAAAATGGCTGAATGGAGCCTTACCAGGGGGGGAGTGATCAATGACAGGGGGGTGATCAATGACAGGGGGGGGTGATCAATGACAGGGGGGTGATCAATGACAGGGGGGTGATCAATGACAGGGGGGTAATCACCCATATAGACTCCCTGATCACCCCCCTGTCACTGATCACCCCCCCTGTAAGGCTCCATTCAGACGTCCGCATGATTGTTACGGATCCATGGATACATGGATCGGATCCACAGAACGCATGCGGACGTCTGAATGGAGCCTTACAGGGGGGTTATCAATGACAGGGGGTGATCAGGGTAATCAGGGTGATCACCCCCCTGTCACTGATCACCCCCCCCTGTAAGGCTCCATTCAGACATCCGCATGATTTTTTACGGATCCATGGATCGGATCCACAGAACGCATGCGGACGTCTGAATGGAGCCTTACAGGGGGGTTATCAATGACAGGGGGTGATCAGGGTAATCAGGGTGATCACCCCCCTGTCACTGATCACCCCCCCTGTAAGGCTCCATTCAGACATCCGCATGATTTTTTACGGATCCATGGATACATGGATCGGATCCACAGAACACATGCGGACGTCTGAATGGAGCCTTACAGGGGGGTTATCAATGACAGGGGGTGATCAGGGTAATCGGGGTGATCACCCCCCTGTCACTGATCACCCCCCCCTGTAAGGCTCCATTCAGACATCCGCATGATTTTTACGGATCCATGGATACATGGATCGGATCCGTAAAAATCATGCGGACGTCTGAATGGAGCCTGACAGGGCGGTGATCAATAACAGGGGGTGATCAGGGAGTGTATATGGGTGATCACCCGCCTGTCATTGATCACCCCCCTGTAAGGCTCCATTCAGACGTCCGCATGATTTTTACGGATCCATGGATACATGGATCGGATCCGTAAAAATCATGCGGACGTCTGAATGGAGCCTGACAGGGCGGTGATCAATGACAGGGGGTGATCAGGGAGTGTATATGGGTGATCACCCGCCTGTCATTGATCACCCCCCTGTAAGGCTCCATTCAGACGTCCGCATGATTTTTACGGATCCATGGATACATGGATCGGATCCGTAAAAATCATGCGGACGTCTGAATGGAGCCTGACAGGGCGGTGATCAATGACAGGGGGTGATCAGGGAGTGTATATGGGTGATCACCCGCCTGTCATTGATCACCCCCCTGTAAGGCTCCATTCAGACGTCCGCATGATTTTTACGGATCCATGGATACATGGATCGGATCCGTAAAAATCATGCGGACGTCTGAATGGAGCCTGACAGGGGGGTGATCAATGACAGGGCGGTGATCAATGACAGGGGGGTGATCAGGGAGTTTATATGGGGTGATCAGGGGTTTATAAGGGGTTAATAAGTGACCGGGGGGGGGGGGGGGGTGTAGTGTAGTGTAGTGTAGTGTTTGGTGGGACTGTACTGACCTACCTGAGTCCTCTGGTGGTCGATCCTAATAAAAGGGACCACCAGAGGACCAGGTAGGAGGTATATTAGACGCTGTTATGAAAACAGCGTCTAATATACCTGTTAGGGGTTAAAAAATTCGGATCTCCAGCCTGCCAGCGAGCGATCGCCGCTGGCAGGCTGGAGATCCACTCGCTTACCTTCTGTTCCTGTGAGCGCGCGCGCCTGTGCGCGCGCGTTCACAGGAAATCTCGCGTCTCGCGAGAGGACGCGTATATGCGTCCAGGAGGAGTAAAACAACCACCTCCCGGACGCATATATGCGTACAGCGGTCGGGAGGTGGTTAAAAGCAGAGATGTCACCTTGCCAACACAAGTTCGTATGGTCAAAGCCATGGTTTTTCCTGTAGTAATGTATGCTTGTGAGAGCTGGACCATAAGGAAGGCTGAGCAGAGAAGAATCGATGCCTTCGAACTGTGGTGCTGGAGAAGACTTCTGAGAATTCCATGGACTGCAAGAAGATCCAATCAATCAATCAATCAATCCTTGAAGAAAATAACCCTGATTGTTTATTGTAAGGAGCAATACTGAAGCTGAAATACTTTGGACACATAATGAGAAGGCAGAAGTCATTGGAGAAGACCCTGATGCTGGGAAAGATCGAAGGCAAAAGGAGAAGGGGACGGCAGAGAATGAGATGGCTGGACTTTACCATGGAAGCAACAAACATGAGCTTAGGCAAGCTTCGAGAGACAGTGAAAGATAGAGGGGCCTGGCTTGCTGTGGTCCATGGGGGTCGCAAAAAGTCAAGCATGACTGAATTGCGACTGAACAACACATTTATAGGAGCATTTTCAGTTCTAAAGTGACTTTGAGTGGCTTATATAATAAAAAAAACTCTCATAAATCCTTTAAGAAACTTCACTACTCACATTATTCAAAATATTTTTTTGATGTTCCACAGGAATGGCATATTTTTTGTAGATTTTCAATTTTTAGAGATCAGCGAATCGAAGCTGAAAAATTTGATTTGCACCAAAGCCAAATTTCCTCACGATTCGTGGTAACGAATCGCATATTTTCCTAAAATGGCTGCTGCACGTGTGAGGACATGGAGAAAGGAACCCTGGGAAGGCGGGATCACCCATAATGCCATGCATGCAGCCAATCAGCAGCCAGCCAGCCCTGTGATGTCACAGCACTTTAAATAGCGGCAGCCATCTTAGATTCTGCCATTTACCAGTGCACTTAGTGCAGGAAGAGATGTCAGCAGGCGCCAAGGACAGTGATAGAAAAAACTTATTTGTGCCCAAAAAAACTATTTACAAGTGCAGGGAAAGCTTATTCAAGCTGTAGGGAGGAATCATTGCACAACATTTATGTAGAACAGGGTTCAGTAGGGGAGGTTACAGCCTGGGTAATAGGAACAATCCTATTACACCTTGCTGCACTGACTGCGGATCCAAATTGCCATTATACAGCTCTGTAATTCCAGCAAACCGTTCTTGTTATTGGGGAGCAAGTGCTGATTGGTACAGCCATTAACAAGGTTTATTACAAGGAAATATTTATATGTCTTATTAGCCCTTGTGCGGTGCAGTTATATGTTCTAAAGATTTTTTTGGCTTGTATTAGTGGGGAAAAAGGGGTTTACTAACCGTTGTGTGGTGAAGTGAGAAAATTACAGCCCTTTTTGTCGTGTATTAGTGGCAAAAGTAAAATATATTTTCCGCAAAGCCTTTTGTGACTTGTATTAACGGAAAAAGAAAAAATATATTTGCCGTTCAGTGGTGCAGTTATATTTTCTAATGCCCTGTCTGCTGTGTATTAGTGGCAAAATAAAAATATATTTGCCGTTCAGCATTGCACTTATATGTTGAAAAGCCTTGTGTTGTGGAAAAGTGGAAAAAAATAAGGGCCTATTTGCCGTTCAGCGGTGCAGTTATAAATTCTAAAGCCCTTTTTGCAGTATGGACCGAATTATGTAGTGGTAAAAAAATGCATGTGAAAATTGATGGGTGATTGTACACCTCCTTTTGCTGTATGGGCCAAATTACATAGTGGTGAAATTTGTTATGTTAAACAGGCTTTTTTGAGGAAAATTGATGGGTGATTGTACACCTCCTTTTGCTGTATGGGCCGAATTACGTAATGGTGACATTTTTAATTTGAAACAGGGCTTTTTTCTGGAAAATTGATGGGTGATTGTACACTGTATGGGCCGAATTATGCAGTGGTGAAATTTTTAATTTCAAAGCAAACTCTGCTGCTCTGTATCTTTTGTGAAGTCAATGTCTCCAACTATGCCCCTCTCGCGATTTATAGCAAATACATTATTTTCATGGAGAGATCCAAGTATTATGTTGGAGGCATGTAGTGTATGGAAGCCATGTGCGACCCTTCTCTCATGCTGTTCTGCACCTCGTTTGCCTGGGCGAGTCACACAGGAGAGGAACTGATCTGTGTCCTTCAGCAAGAAATCGAATCCTGGGTTTCTCTGCGACAACTGAAAATTGGAACCATGGTGACCGACGACGGGATGAACATGGTGTCGGCGCTCTGTCAAGGAGGGCTGAGCAATGCGCTCTGCATGGCACATATGTTCAATCTGGTTGTCAAGTGGTTCCTGAAGTCTTCCACCCATCTGCAAGACAACCTAAAAATGGCCAGGAAACTTTGCATGCACTTCAGCCACTCGTACACCGCAAAGCACACCCTCCTTGAGCTGCAGTGGCAGAACGGCCTCCCCACAACATAGGCTGATTTGCGACGTTTCCACCTGTTGGAATTCCACCCCCCATATGTTGGACCGACTATACAAACAGAGGAAGGCCATCAACGATTTCTTGATGATCCAAGCGGACAGGAGTAGTCCCCTGTGTAACTTCGATGTCAGTCAGTGGCAGCTCATGCATGTTTGCTAGGGCCCTATGAGGAGGCCACGTTATTTGTCAGTCGCCAGGACTATGGCATGAACAACGTCATAAGACTGCTTCATGTCCTGGAACAGATGATGGTAAATCTGGCTGGTTAGGGGACTGGAGACGTGGCACCTACATCTCACGGCCACATGAGCCCTGTGGGGTCTGAACTGGAGGAGGAGGACATTGGAGCACAAGCAATGTGTAGCAAAATGGGTGGTTTTTCTACACAGGTGAGAGGAGGAGAAGGAGCAGCCAGAGGAGCTACAGGGAGATGAGGAAGAGGAGGCAGAGGACCCAGACACACCGTGGCAGTATGCAGTGGAGATGGAGGCAAGGAGTCCCTCTGAGTCACTCACACAAATGGCTCGATGCATGTTCACTTGCTTACGTAGTGACAGCTGAATTGCCACCATTCGGTAGAGGGATGACTTCTGGCTCTCCACCTTGTTGGACCCTCACTACTGGTCCAAAATGGGGGCCTTTTTTACACAAGATGAGAAGGAGGACGGAGGACAAACTGACCTAAGATTGAGGCATCCTATGTAGTCAGTTGGCCGCTGCCTATCTGCGCCATCGTCCATCCTCTCGCAGGTCTGACTGGGGGGGCCCTATGCGCTCATGTTCCACTGCCATGGCTGCTGGGGAGGGGTGGCAGGAGCAGTACCAGCTCCATCAGCAGCAGCCTGAGTCTACAGTCGCTGATGAGCAGCTTTCTTCACCCGTCTAGTGAAGAAACTACTCACCAGCAGCTAGACATAGAGCAGAACCTGAACCAGCAGGTGGTGGCATACTTGGACTGCACCCTGCCAGCCGTCAATGAAGATCCGCTGGACTACTGGACAGCCAAACTGTATTTTTGACCGTAACTGGACTAGGCTTGCCCTGGAAAAGCTGTCCTGCCCAGCCAGTAGTGTGGCATCAGAAGTGTTGCGGGGGCCATAGTTACCTCAAGGAGAACTCGCCTGTCCACCCTAAGTGTAGAGAGACTGACCTTTGTCAAGATGAATCAGGCGTGGATCAGCCAGGATTTGCACCCCCCAATGCCTGATGCATCAGATTAGATCATCCATGGTGCCACACTTTGACAAAAGAGACCGGTTTCTTCTGGCTACCTGCCTCAGCTACTATTCTAATGCTGCCACCAGTTTTATGCCACACATCTGATGCCAAGTGCTACTTCTTTCACCCACCATCTTCAGCTGGTACTGGTATTGCCACCCACTTCCACACTATGTCACCTTGCCACTCTGTGGCCTCCTGATGCTGCTGCCACCTCCACACTATGTCACCTTGCTACTCTGTGGTCTCCTGATGCTGCTGCCACCTTCACACTCTGTCATTGTGCCATTCTGTGGCCTCCTGATGCTGCCGCCACCTCCAAGTGCTCCTTCTTTCACCCACCATCTTCAGCTGCTACTGGTATTGCCACCCACCTCTGTGGCCTCCTGATGCTGCCACCACCTCCACACTCTGTCATTGTGCCACTTTGTGGCCTTCTGATGCTGCCACCACCTCCACACTCTGTTATTGGGACACTCTGTAGTCTCCTCATGCTGCTTCCACCTCACCACTATATCATAGGGCCACTCTGTGGACTTCTCATGCTTTTCCCAGCCTCCCCACTTCATGACTGGGCCACTATTTTGCCTTTTGGCCTGGCTGACATCATCATTTATTTGAACCTTCTTCTGATCTCCCAGAAGGAAGGAAAAATGAGACGCACAACGGATCCTGTCTGTGTAGCAGCTGTAAGGCCTGTATGGTCGTATCAGAATTGGCTTGTGATTTGGTAGCCAAAACCAGGACTGGGTACAAAACACAGAAGACATGCAAATATTCCATTCACGTTTCATCTCTGTTTTGGATCCACTCCTGTTTTTTTTGGCATTAGCAATACTGATGGATTACTGACCAAATGCTGACCAAGTAAAGGCGGATGCTCCACAGACAGGATCCGTTTTTTGGGGGTTATTGTTCTGATGGATCAGAGGAAGGGCAAAATAATCAGTGACGTCAACACAAACTTACTGCTGACACCTTCTCCACTCTGTCGGGGGGCTCTACTTGTATAAGCATTTAATAGGACAGGTTCTGTAGACATCTATGTGGAATTCTTCTTGGCGCTACCATTGACCTGTAAGGCTGAGTTCATACTTGAGTTATTTGGTCAGTTTTGGCCCCGTGACTGCCCAAATAAGTGAAGTGTGCAGTGATTCTAAGAGCGACACCTGTCATCTGCATGTCATACGGACTCACAGTATTATTTCACTACCGCAGCAGACTCCCTATGCGTGTTACTGCAAGGCACAGTGTTCTACATTACTATAAAGGCTCTCTGCAGCCAGGAAATAGCAGTTTTTAAAAAAAAAATTGCTGCGAATATATTCAGATCGAAACTAATTTTCAAAAAATTCTGCGAACCTGCGAATAGAATTTTGTAAAAAATTTGCTCATCTCTATCCATTTTAATCAATTTTTCCTGTAATACAGCAAGAGTTAAAGGGGTTCTTGGGGATTATCCTATTTAGGACCTATCCTCAGGATTGCTCATCAATATGAGATTGGCGGGGGTCCTGTGAGAAGACTCCGTCTATCAGCTGTATGAACAGGCTGCAAGACCCAGTGAGCGCTTAGGTCTCTTCCTAGGCCATGTTACGTCAAGTTTATCAGTCACATGACCTAGGCACAGCCTAGTCCTATCCAAGTGAATGGCCTGAGCTCTGATACCAAGCACAGCTGCTATTAAATGAATGGCGCTGTGTTTGGTTAGCTGTGCGGAGGCCGCGACACTCAGTGGAACATTGCGGTCTCCTCAAACAGCTGATCGTTTTGGGTCCCGGCAGATGAACTACCACCCATCTCATATTTATGACCTATCCTGAGGACAGTCCTCAGAAATGAAGGAGCACCTTATGGATTTTAGTGCCTTGATTTTTTCAGGACCATGTCATGTTTGCAGTCGGCTGTAGCTGCCAAACATAATAAACACCCATAAAAAGACATAATTTAGGAAACTACACCCCTCAAGGAATTTATCTAGGGGTATAGTGAACTTTTTGAAGGCATAGGTGTTTCAATGAATAAACACTGAGTTCTGAAAATGAAACAGCTGTATGGGCACACTGCAGGGCTCAGAAGAGAAGGAGCACCATTTGGCTTTGGAGCACAGGCTTTGCTGGAATGGTTTTCAGCTACCATGTAGCAGTTGCCAAGACGCTGAGGTGCCAGTGCAGTGGAATCCCCCTAGAAGTGTCCCCCATTTCATAAACTAGAGCCTCAGGGAATTTATCTAGGGAGGTATTTAGTGTTTTGACCCCACAAGTATTTTGCATAATTTATTAAGACTTGGTTGTCAAAACGTACATTTTTCATTTTTTCCAATAAAATCTTGATTTAGGCAGTTTTTTTTTCTTTTTACTTTCAGAATGGTAATAGGATTTTCTACTAAGTGAGCAGGATTCTTGTCCCGTGTCTAGGCAGACATGAAACCTGCTACTCTGCCAATAGCTAAAAAAAAACACAGAGAATTAAAAATTCCAGAGGAAAAAAAATGCTAAAAAAATACCAGATACTAGTCACATGATGGCCAGAAAAAGTGTAATTTTTCATGTACATCCACATGGCAGCCTATTCTGAAAAATTACCTGCAACAGCAGTGTTTGACAGACTTTTAAAGGGGTATTTTCACCTAGAACATTGATGGCATATCACTAGGATATACCATCAATGTCAGATAGGTGCAAGTCCCACCTCTGGGACTCCCTAATATCTCAACAGGGCCTCCTAACTGAAGGAGAGAACATAGGAAATACATGGATTTTTCTCCATTCACTGCTATAAGACTTCCAATCACGCTTGCTTGGCCATTTTCAAAAGTCCCATAGTGGTAAATGGAGAGCAAGCAATGTGCCACCTCTCCATTCACCTTCATGGGACTGTCCAAAATAGCAGAGCCAATTTTCAACTGTTTTTGGAACTCCCATAGGGGTGAATAGAAGGTGGCTGCACATGCACAGCTGCTCTCCCTTTGCTTTGGAGACCCACATTCCGGAGATAAGAACAGGTCCCAGAGTTGGGACCTGCACCTTTCTGACATTGATGGTATATCCTAGCAATGTGCCATCAATGTCAGAGATCGGAATACCTCACTTTAGGAGATTATATACAGAAGTATTCAATGGTGTATATACGCTACTCACAAAAAGTTAGGGATATTTGGCTTGTGGGTGAAATTTCAGGATGAACCTAAAATACTCTCTAACCTTTACAGGTGAACTGAATGTGACCTTCTCTAAACTTTTGAATGCACATGTCCAACTGTTCAATGTTTCAGTATTTTTGCACAACTTGCTGTTCTCTAACAAGGAGCTTAATGGCAAAATTCACAACAGGTGTTTTATCCATGAAGCACCTAATACATTTCCTGGTTCCTAAATACTGAAAAAGCCATACGGTTGTGTGAAAGAGGCCTAATACTATACAGTTCCTAGATGTCTAGATTAAGAAAGGAGACAATGGGAGATTTAATACGACACTATATACCAAGCCAACTGATCGAAATAATATATTTCTACATTCCAGCTATCATGCCCCACACATATTCAAAAATATACCGAAAGGTCAATTTATTAGAGCAAAACGTATCACTAAAACGGACCACGAGTATGACAAGCATAAAAAAAACATTAGCTAAAAAAATTCACCGATCATGGTTACCCAGGGAGACTGATTAAAAACATTAGTAGTGAAGTAGATAACATTTCACGTGAAGATCTATTAGTCAGAAAAGAAAAAAAGGCCAAGGATAATCACTGCATGTATATAGGGACTTATGATAGACACCCGTAAAAAATGCTATAAATAAATATTAGGGATTATTAAAATATGATAAAAAATTTGGCAATTTATTTTAAGAAAAACCTAGTTTTTCATATCGGAGAGGTAGAACTGTAGGAAATACACTTATCAGTGGTGACATCTAGGGATGAGCGCATCGACTTCGGATAAAACATCCGAAGTCGATTCACATAAAACTTTGTTTCAATACTGTACGGAGCGAGCGCTCTGTACAGCATTAAAATGTATTGGCTCCGATAAGCCGAAGTTATTACTTCGCGAAGAGGGTAATAACTTCAAAAATTAATTTCTACTGTTAAAAACCTTTTACTGAACTCGGTTTCTGTTCCAAGTGGTTCCTTGGAACTGAACCCAAGTTTGGTAAAAGTTTTTTTTACAGTAGAAATACATTTCTCAAGTTATTACCCGAAGTCTCGCGAGACTTCGTGAAGTAATAACTTCGGCTCATAGGAGCCAATACATTCTAATACTGTACGGAACGCTCACTTCGATATATCACCCAAGACAGGGATATAAAATCCCAATGCGCCATTTTTCTACATGTATGATAAAAAATGTTGTTTACGGCATTCGGTGTCCATGTAGTTTATGGTACATAAACTACAAAAAGAGACAATAAATGTACGATTAAATGAACATAAATCTAATATTAGACGATATATGGAAATGCAGGAGGTGAATGCAGGTGAAATAAAGGGAAACAAGTATAGCAAAACTACATTGTTGCAACACTGTTATGAAATGAAACATAAATGGCATGATAGTGTTGGATTGCATTAATGAATGTGGATATAATTGTGGCGCCTGAGTGAGGTTGTGATACTGGCCGTGGTATACTACAGGTGGAGCAACAGTCGATGATTGTATTACAGTGACAAGCCCATACTACCTGAAAGCATCATTAATCCAGTCATTGTGCCTCTGCATGAACAACACAGGCCTAATCTTATCTTCATGGAGGACAATGCGCCAGCTCATCGAGGTCGCATCAATAGGGAACGGCTGCAGGAGACTGGGGGACCTCAAATGGAGTGGCCTGCACTTTCTCCAGACCTGAATCCCATTGAAAACCTAGGGGATCAGCTGAGTCGTAATGTAGAGGCGCGTAACTCTGTACCCCAGAACCTCAATGACCTGAGGTCCGCCCTTTAAGTAGAGTGGGAGGCCATGCCTCAGCAGACAATAGGGCGAGACGTCGCTGTCAAGCTGGAATTGATGCTCAAGGCCACATGACAAGATTGTGTGGGGGTATACCCAGCACTGGTGTGGGCTTTTGTTTCAATTAATTGTCTGAGATGAGGAAATCACCATTGCTGCTTCTGCTTAAAGGGAACCTGTCACCTGGATTTTGGGTATAGAGCTGAGGACATGGGCTGCTAGATCACCGCTAGCACATCCGCAATATCTATTCCCTATAGCTCTCTGTGCTTTTATTGTGTCCAAAAAACTATTTTATATATATGTAAATGAGGCTACTAACGTTTCCGGAGCCCAGCCACGTCCACTGTGAAGTAGCTCAGCACCGCCCCGCATACTCCGAATCTCCTCCTTGCTCCACAACGTCACAAAGCTAGAGCGCCGTAATCTCGCGATGTGCGAGCTAGCACATGCGCAGTGTCGGCATAGTGTTCCTTACCTGTGCTGGCATCAGCCTCAGGGAACAAGCTGCGCATGCACTAGCTCGCGCATTGCGAGATTATGGTGCTCTAGCTTTGTGACGTCGGGGAGCAAGGAGGAGATTCGGAGTATGCGGGGCGGTGCTGGACTCAGTGTCAGAAAACGCTGGACTCATCTCTGAAGCATGGAGGAGACATGACTCATCTAAGGTTAATTTACATATATATAAAATATATTTTTTTGACACAATAAAAGCACACAGAGCTATGGGGACTGGATATTGCGGATGTGCTAGCGGCCATCTAGCAACCCATGTCCTCAGCTTAATACCCCAAATCCAGGTGACAGGTTTCCTTTAAATTCCTGACTTTCATGACATAATATCACTGGAGCTGAAACTTTTTAAGTTTTCCATAAATTTCACCTGAAAGCCAAATATCCCTAACTTTTTGTGAGTAGTATAAGTGATAGCCAGCATGGTTTTACCAAAAGTCAGACTAACCTCATTTGTTTTTCTGAAGAGGTGAGTAGAAGCATGGACAGAGGGGTGGCTGAGGATATCAGTGAGGTGAGAAGAAGCCTGTGCAGTAAGCCCCCGGAGAGCCGGTGCAGAGGTTGGGAGTGGTAGTGGCCCTGATGAAGTGTTGCTGTGTCACAGTGTCCTACCTCAGGCCATTGCTCCCTGGGGTGAATTGAAGGAACCGGGAAGAGATTGTAGTCTTTGTAGTAACATAGTAACAAAGTACATAAGGCCGAAAAAAGCCCTCTGTCCATCCAGTTCGGCCTGTTATCCTGCAAGTTGATCCAGAGGAAGGCAAAAAAAAAAACACTGTGAGGTAGAAGCCAATTTTCCTCACTTTAGGGGAAAAAATTCCTTCCCGACTCCAATCAGGCAATCAGAATAACTCCCTGGATCCCCGACCCCTCTCTAGTAGCTATAGCCTGTAATATTATTACGCTCCAGAAATACATCCAGGCCCCTCTTGAATTCCTTTATTGTACTCACCATCACCACCTCCTCAGGCAGAGAGCTCCATAGTCTCACTGCTCTTACCGTAAATAATCCTCTTCTATGTTTGTGTACAAACCTTCTTTCCTCCAGACGCAGAGGATGTCCCCTCGTCACAGTCCTGGAGATTAATAGATGATGGGATAGATCTCTGTACTGACCCCTGATATATTTATACATAGTAATTAGATCTCCTCTCAGTCATCTTTTTTCTAAAGTGAAAAACCCTAATTTTGATAATCTTTCAGGGTACGGTAGTTGCCCCATTCCAGTTATTACTTTAGTTGCCCTCCTCTGGACCCTCTCCAGCTCTGCTATGTCTGCCTTGTTCACAGGAGCCCAGAACTGTACACAGTACTCCATGTGTGGTCTGACTAGCGATTTGTAAAGTGGTAGGACTATGTTCTTCTATTCCCCTTCTGATGCAACCCATTATCTTACTGGCCTTGGCAGCAGCTGCCTGACACTGGTTTCTACAGCTTAATTTGCTGTTTATAAAATTCCTAGGTCCTTTTCTTTGTCAGTGTAACCCAGTGTTTTACCATTTAGTATGTACGGGTGACTTGCATTATTCCTTCACATGTGCATAACTTTACATTTGGCAGTGTTAAACCTCATCTGCCACTTCTCTGCCCAAGCCTCCAAATCATCCAGATCCCTCTGTAGCAGTATGCTGTCCTCTGCAGTATATATACAGTATACTGCCCTCTGTAGTATATATATATACAGTATACTGTCCTCTGTAGTATATATACAGTATACTGTCCTCTGTAGTATATATATATATACACAGTATACTGTCCTCTGTAGTATATATACAGTATACTGTCCTCTGTAGTATATATACAGTGTACTGTCCTCTGTAGTGTATATACAGTATACTGTCCTGTAGTATATATACAGTATACTGTCCTCTGTAGTATATATACAGTGTACTGTCCTCTGTAGTATATATACAGTGTACTGTCCTCTGTAGTGTATATACAGTATACTGTCCTGTAGTATATATACAGTATACTGTCCTCTGTAGTATATATACAGTGTACTGTCCTCTGTAGTATATATACAGTATACTGTCCTCTGTAGTATATATACAGTGTACTGTCCTCTGTAGTGTATATACAGTATACTGTCCTCTGTAGTATATATACAGTGTACTGTCCTCTGTAGTATATATACAGTGTACTGTCCTCTGTAGTGTATATACAGTATACTGTCCTGTAGTATATATACAGTATACTGTCCTCTGTAGTATATATACAGTGTACTGTCCTCTGTAGTATATATACAGTATACTGTCCTCTGTAGTATATATACAGTGTACTGCCCTCTGTAGTATATATACAGTGTACTGTCCTCTGTAGTGTATATACAGTGTACTGTCCTCTTCAGTGTTAATTACTTTACACAGTTTAGTGTCATCTGCAAAAAAATGACATTTTACTGTGCAAGCCTTCTACAAGATCATTAATAAATATATTGAAGAGAATAGGGCCCAATACTGACCCCTGAGGTACCCCACTAGTGACAGTGACCCCTCCAGTACTGACCCCTGAGGTACCCCACTAGTGACAGTGACCCAATCTGAGAGTGTGTGCCATTAATAACCACCCTCTGTTTTCTATCCCTCAGCCAGTTACTTACCCACATACAGACGTTTTCTCCCAGTCAGATTATTCTCATTTTATATACGAACCTTTTATGTGGTACAGTGTCAAATACTTTGGAGAAGTCCAGATATACGACATCCATTGATTCACTACTGTCAAGTCTAGAACTTAGGCTACTTTCACACTCGCGTTTGGTGCGGATCCGTCTTGTATCTGCACAGACGGATCCGCACCGATGATGCAAACGCTTGTATCCGTTCGTAACGGATCCGTTTGCATTATTCATTAAGAAAAAAGTCTAAGTCAAAACGGATCCGTCTTGACTTACATTGAAAGTCAATGGGGGACGGATCCGTTTTAAATTGCACCATATTGTGTCAGTGAAAAACGGATCCGTCCCCATTGATTTACATTGTAAGTCAGGACGGATCCGTTTGGCTCTGCATCGTCAGACGGTCACCAAAACGCTGCAAGACCGTCTAAAAATCGCAACGGAGACCAAACGCAGCCAAATTGATGCATTCTGAACTGATCCGTTTCGGGCCGCTTGTGAGAGCCCTGAAACGGATCTCACATACGGACCCAGAAACGCTGGTGTGAAAGTAGCCTTACCTCCTCATAGATCCATAGAGATCCTCCAAGATAGCATCTCTTAGAAAATCTTCAAACTGTTTACCCACAACAGATGTTAAACTTACCGGCCTATAGTTTTCGGGCTTTGTTTTTGCACCCTTTTTGAATATTGGCACCACATTTGCCACGCACCAATCCTGTGGGACATTCCCTGTCAGTATAAAGTCCGCAAATATCAGAAATAAGGGTCTGGCTATGACATCACCATATTTAATTCTCTTAGGATACAGGGGTGCATGCCATCTGGTCATGGCGATTTGTCTATTTTAATCTTTTTAAGTCGCTGATGTACTTCTTCCTGGGTCAGACAGGGCACTTTTAATGGGGAATTTACTTTTACATTCTGCATTTCATCTGACAGTTTATTTTCCTCAGTGAATACAGTGGGGGAAAAAAATATTTAACAGCTTAGCTTTCTCCTCATCGCTCTCTGCAACTCCCCCCTCATCACTCTGTAAAGGGCCGACACCTTAAGATTTATACTTTTTACCATTTATATAATGGAAAAGCATTTTAGGGTTAGTTTCTAGTTTGGCTGCTTTTATTAGTTTTTTACATATTCTATTTTTTTCATTATAGTTTTTCAGTGCTTCCTCGCTGCCCTCCTGTTTTAGTGATTTAAATGCTTTCTTTTTAGTTATATCCACATTGGTTTCTTCTTGTTCTGTAACCCTTTATTCCTATAAAGGTATTAACCTCTCACAATTACATTTTAGGGTGCTTTTAAAAATATCCCATTTTGTGGCGGTATTTCTATTTTTGAGGACTTTGTCCCAGTTAGTTAGGCCTATGGCCTCTCTTAGATGGCTAAGTTTAGCTTTTTTGAAGTTTGGTATTTTTGTTCCTCCCTGTAGAAACGCTCGTTTGAAGGATAAGGTTATTACTTTATGGTCGTTATTTCCCAGGTGTCCCCCAACCTGCACATCTGTTGTTCTGTCAGGTCTACTGCTAAATCATATCCAGCAGCAGTTCGATCAAAGTGCAATTTCTCCTCCCAAGATAATGGGGTATTGAGGCTGGCAATGCAGCATATGACACTCAGAAATTTGCTAGCTGACAATGTCTCACACTAGATTACCTTCCCTATGGCTTTGCTCTGGAACCTGTGTCTGTAGGTGAGGGGGGGGGGGGGCATGATTCTTTTGTCTAAAAATATAAATGGCCAATACTAAAAGTATAGTGAAAACCTGATTCATATAAAATTATCTCTGCCTCTGTACACTGCCTCCGCCTGAAGCAGAAAAAGTTCAGTCTCCAGAGGCAACAAGTCTTCTTCACCATAATTCACAGTGGATGACTTAAAACTTAAAAAAAAGCTTAAAGTGGCACTTAACATTCATTAAACTTTTGATATGTAGGGACAACACAATTCTTTCTTTAATGCCACAGCTTCTAACAGAAGATATGGCTTGCGACAGTTGAAGATTTAAACTGAGCACGTGTGACCACCTCAATGAGGTGGACGGAGAAATACGGCAAATAACAAACAGCAGGTGGTGCTATACAGATAGATTTTATTGATTAACTCAATGGTTATGCTAAATTTTTAATTACATGCAATTACTAAAAGTATTCAAATCCAGATACTAGTTTGAAAACTGTAGAATTTTTTTATGGCACAACCCCTTTAAGTGTTCAGCGCTTATCCAGAGTCAAGGTTGTAAGAGAGAAGCAAGATAAACACAGAGAGAAGCTGTTATGGACGGAATGAAAACTGAAAGTGGTAGAAAGTGTGGCCAACCCATGTTGGTGGGGGGTTTTGCAGGGCAATATGTACATTTTATTGATATCATTTTAGTATGTATATGGCTTTTTGATTACCTTTTATTCATTTTTTGGGAGGTGAGGCAACAGAAAAACCAGCAAACCTGCCATTTAGATTTTTTTCCCATTATGGAAAAGGAAATCACAGTTGTACAGTACTGTCGGGTTCCACAGAAGGGAGACGTCCCCTGCTTCTGAGTGAAATGTATCTAGCTGTGCAGCTGAAACAGAAAATAATATGGCTGAGGAAGACATGTACTTTCATAGTTATGATTGTATGGAGCTGCATAGCCATTATGCAAACTTTTTGGAAATCTCAGGAATGCTTTGAAAAAACTGATAATCCGGTCCCAAATCTGTAGCATCGAGTTCTGCCATCCGCCTAATAATTTAAAATAAATCAAACCATTCCCATAATGGAGGAAGAATCTCAAAAAAAACTTTAATGCAGATAAAGAGCCAAGAAGCGTGGACAAGATTGCCATCTCAACATGTATTAGCTGAATCAAGCATTTTGTCATATAGGGCATTGGTCCCCAACCTTTTTTGCACCAAGGACACGTTTCATGCAAGACAATTTTCCCAGGGACCAGGTGGGGGGGAGGGGCGGTGGTTCTTGGGTGGGGCTTAGGGGATGGGCGGGACTTAGTTATTCTTATATTCCTCTGGTTAATCATCATTGGTGGCACAGTGGCCACAGTCCCTGCCCACCTCCGCCTACTCTCTCCTCAATGTTGGCAGCGGCTGGCCGGCATCACAGTTCCTTCCTGCTGTACACTGTGTGTGTTATGTGCGCGTTAGGCGCACATGCGCCTGGCATCTCCGCTCCTCTGTATTGCTGTGGCCCGGCAAACAATCTTCCAGGTCCCGGTCCTGGGCCGCGGCCCGGTGGTTGGGGATCGCTGATATAGGGCATTGATGGAAAAACAGGTTAGCGAGTCATGGTGCCCTTCTCAGCCCTACTTATTCAGCGTACATCTGGACAGGTCAGGTAGAAGGGACGGTATGAATTACAGCATGGGTGTTGTACTAGCAGAAGAATATTATATCATTATTTTCCTGGAGCATAAAGACTTACAGTACAGACCAAAAGTTTGGACACACCTTCTCATTCAAAGAGTTTTCTTTATTTTCATGACTATGAAAATTGTAGGTTCACACTAAAGGCATCAAAACTATGAATTAACACATGTGGAATTATATACATAACAAAAAAGTGTGAAACAACTGAAAATATGTCATATTCTAGGTTCTTCAAAGTAGCCACCTTTTGCTTTGATTACTGCTTTGCACACTCTTGGCATTCTCTTGATGAGCTTAAAGAGGTAGTCACCTGAAATGGTCTTTACTTCACAGGTGTGCCCTGTCAGGTTTAATAAGTGGGATTTCTTGCCTTATAAATGGGGTTGGGACCATCAGTTGCGTTGTGGAGAAGTCAAGTGGATACACAGCTGATAGTCCTACTGAATAGACTGTTAGAATTAGTATTATGGCAAGAAAAAAGCAGATAAGTAAAGAAAAACGAGTGGCCATCATTACTTTAAGAAATGAAGGTCAGTCAGTCTGAAAAATTGGGAAAACTTTGAAAGTGTCCCCAAGTGCAGTCACAAAAACCATCAAGCGCTACAAAGAAACTGGCTCACATGCGGACCGCCCCAGGAAAGGAAGACCAAGAGTCACCTCTGCTGCGGAGGATAAGTTCATCCGAGTCACCAGTCTTCAGAAATCGCAGGTTAACAGCAGCTCAGATTAGAGACCAGGTCAATGCCACACAGAGTTCTAGCAGCAGACACATCTCTAGAACAACTGTTAAGAGGAGACTGTGTGAATCAGGCCTTCATGGTAGAATATCTGCTAGGAAACCACTGCTAAGGACAGGCAACAAGCAGAAGAGACTTGTTTGGGCAAAAGAACACAAGAAATGGACATTAGACCAGTGGAAATCTGTGCTTTGGTCTGATGAGTACAAATTTGAGATCTTTGGTTCCAACCACCGTGTCTTTGTGCGACGCAGAAAAGGTGAACGGATGGACTCTACATGCCTGGTTCCCACCGTGAAGCATGGAGGAGGAGGTGTGATGGTGTGGGGGTGCTTTGCTGGTGACACTGTTGGGGATGTATTCAAAATTGAAGGCATACTGAACCAGCATGGCTACCACAGCATCTTGCAGCGGCATGCTATTCCATCCGGTTTGCGTTTAGTTGGACCATCATTTATTTTTCAACAGGACAATGACCCCAAACACACCTCCAGGCTGTGTAAGGGCTATTTGACCATGAAGGAGAGTGATGGGGTGCTGCGCCAGATGACCTGGCCTCCACAGTCACCGGACCTGAACTCAATCAAGATGGTTTGCGGTGAGCTGGACCGCAGAGTGAAGGCAAAAGGGCCAACAAGTGCTAAGCATCTCTGGGAACTCCTTCAAGACTGTTGGAAGACCATTTCAGATGACTACCTCTTGAAGCTCATCAAGAGAATGCCAAGAGTGTGCGAAGCAGTAATCAAAGAAAAAGGTGGCTACTTTGAAGAACCTAGAATATGACATATTTTCAGTTGTTTCACACTTTTTTGTTATGTATATAATTCCACATGTGTTAATTCATAGTTTTGATGCCTTCAGTGTGAATCTACAATTTTCATAGTCATGAAAATAAAGAAATCTCTTTGAATGAGAAGGTGTGTCCAAACTTTTGGTCTGTACTGTATGAACTAGTATGACTGTGCAGGAGAAAAAGTTTGGTTTAACGAATGGAAAGAAAATCCATCCATGCCATACAGCAGTCTGTGGACTAGAGGCACCATATGAACCGGAGGAGAAGGCTGCAGACATAGGGATTGAAAACTGGTGGAATGCCTAGACAAATTGGTTATTGGACCCAAAGGCTCGAGAAAACTACAGAGCTGAGCATAACTGAAGCCAGGCCCTTCCTACTGGGAAAGACTCCAAGGGGCGGATTGAAGATGCCCTCACAAAGGCCCAGAATGTTCAATCTACACATGCCTAAAGGAATGTGATTTCTTTTATACATATTAAGAACTGATTTCTGGACTAAACATTTCTCACATTCTAAACATGAAGATGGCTCCTCTCTTGTATGAACTCTTAGATGTTCCATAAGACTTGATTTATAACTAAACCATTTCCCACATTAGGACATAAAATTTGTTTTTCTCCTCTGTGAGTTCTCTTATGCGTATTAAGACCAGATTTCTGGGCAAAACATTTCCCACATTCAGGACATGAAAATGGCTTCTCCCCTGTGTGAATTCTCTTATGTTCAACAAGAACGTATTTCCGACCAAAACACTTTCCGCAATCTGAACATGAAAACGGCTTCTCCCCTGTGTGAATTCTTCGATGTTCCATAAGACTTGATTTATGACTAAACCATTTACCACATTCAGGACATGAAAATGGCGTCTCCCCTGAGTGAGTTTTCTGATGTTCAACAAGAACTGATTTGAGTCTAAAACATTTCCCACAATCTGAACATGCAAATGGCCTCTCTCCTGTGTGGATTCTTCGATGTTTCACAAGATTTCTTTTCTGACTAAAACAGTTTCCACATTCAGGACATGTAAATGGCTTCTCTCCTGTGTGAGTTCTCTGATGTTCAACAAGAATTGATTTCTGGCCAAAACATTTCCCACATGCAGAACATGAAAATGGCTTCTTCTCAGCATGAGTTCTCTGATGAGTTAGAAGAACTGATTTCTGATCAAAACATTTCCCACATTCAGAACATGAAAATGGCTTCTCTCCTGTGTGAGTTCTTAGATGTCTCACAAATTGTGATTTCTGACCAAAACATTTCCCACAATCAGGACACGAATATGGCTTCTCTCCTCTATGGATTCTCTTATGTATAACAAGAGTAGATTGTTTTCCAAAACTTGTCCCGCATTCTGAACATAAAAATGGCTTCTCACCTGTGTGAATTCTTAAATGTTCCACAAGATTTATTTTCTGACTAAAACATTTCCCACATTCAGGACATAAAAATGGCTTCTCCCCTGTGTGAGTTCTTAGATGTTCCACAAGATTTGATTTCTGACTAAAACTTTTTCCACATTCTGAACATAAAAAAGGCTTCTCTCCTGTGTGAGTTCTTAGATGTTCCACAACACCTGATTTCTTTGAAAAACATTTCCCACATTCCGGACATGAAAATGGTTTCTTGTAAATAGTGGGATTGGTGGATAGATCTCCGCTGTGAGAGTCTAAGGGTACATTAGTAGTTATTGAATTAGCTTGTGTGGCATTGTTATCTTCTACTTCTCTGCATAAAAGATGTCCATCGGAGTCTCTCATTTCGTCCTCATCTGGAAAAAAATATGTTTTTATTCTCTCAAAGTAATTGATCTTTTTTTATTAACCAATCGAACAAGCAAAGAAACAAAGTACAGTATGTAGAAGATGGAAGAAAATGGAATAGTGAACAATTTCAGTAATAAATCACAAGCTTTAAAGGGGTTGTCCGGGTTCAGAGCCTTTTTAACCCAGGCAGCCACTCTGAGGGGAGCATCAGAGCATTTCATGCTACCCCTTGCTCTGCGCTCCATCGCGCAGGACAGGGGCTTTTTCATTCGATCCGGTGACGTACCAGGTCTCTGATTGGTGGAGGTTTTCTTAGCAGTGTTCCTGGTGACGTCACCGCCACTAATGGGCAGGCTTTAGCACTGAACAGGCTAGGGCACCACTAAAGCCCGCCCATTAGTGTCGGTGACGTCACCAGCAACACTGCTAGATGGAAGCCTCCGCCTATCAGTGTAAAAAATATAAACAAACAGCCCTTGCCCTGCGCGATACAGCGTAGGGCAAGGGAGAGCATCGGAGCATGAAATGCTTTGATGCTCCCCTCAGAAGGGGTGCCTAGGTGAAAAAGGGGATATGTCTGGGTTCAGCTCTAAACCTGGACAACCGCTTTAGGTAAAGAAATAGCTTGTTTATTAGTGGATAATTCTGATGTGATTTTGTTAGAGAACAGAGGTCTCCAGGGGATCAACATACATTTCCTGATTAGGACTAACCATGAGAGTGTGGAGTCCTAGCGGCAGATTAATATAATTCAATGATTTTTCTAGATACTTGATTAATGTGTATTTGTCGGCTTCAATATGTTATGACCAACAAAACACTTTTAATGATGATGAGATTAGAGGAAGGTTGATCAAAGGTTAATTGCATTAGATATTCATGCTCATACGTGATTAATAAAATTGGGACAATTAACTATCATGAAGTATAAAGAGGTGGAAGTCTTCCTGAGGCTACTTTCACACTGGCATTTTGGTTTCCGTTTGTGGGCTCTCACAATCTGTCCAAAACGGATCAGTTTTTCCCTAATGCATTCTGAATGGAAAAGGATACGCTCAGAATGCATCAGTTTGCCTTAGTTCCGTCTTCGCTTGGTGTCCGCCTGACGATGCGGAGGCAAACGGATCCCGTTTTCACGGACACAATCGGGCACAATAAAAAACGGATTCGTCCTCTTGACTTTCAATGACTTTCAATGGTGTTCAAGACAGATCCCTTTTGGCCATGTTAAAGATAATACAAACGGATCCGTTCTGAATGGATGCAGACGGTTGTATTATCTGAACGGATCCGTCTGTGTAGATCCATGACGGATATGCACCAAAGGCGAGTGTGAAAGTAGCCTAACGCATATTGATGTTTGGAGGTTGTCAGATAGCAAGGACTTTTAACCAATGAAGAACTGCGGTATACAAGAGGCGGGACTTTTCTTACATATGGTAATGTTCTAATGTGGTTGTAGAACTGTCGGGTCAGAGAGGAGGACTCACAGCAGGAGACAACAAGCCAGGGCGCAGCAGCTGTCTGCAGCGTCTGGTCTTTCATGTCTTCCTCTCCTCTGCCTTATTTTGTGCTCCTGACCTCTCCATGACTGCTCTAGTATTCGAGGGGGATGTCTAACACAATCTGCCTATAAGACAGCTCATGAGCGTAGAAGGTTAGATTTGTGTTAGTAGTGATGACAGATGAGTAACAGGTAGTTTATTTTTAAGACATTTCCTATAGTTTTGCCCCTTTTGACAGATTTAGGGCCTATGCACATCACATCATCTTGGCACATAATAATCATACCCACGGGCGGAGGGGAAGGACATTCAACAGTTTTCTATGGGCCTCAGCTTTTCCTAGTTACCCCTCAAACTAAATTTATAAAAAAAAGGCTCTTACCTTTTACGGATATGGGTTTTTCAAGTCCACTTGTTCCACCAGAAATTTCCTGCAAGATTAAAGAAAAAGGCACCTAGATGATGTTATATCCAGGAGAAGGTCAAAAGCATCTAGAAGACACGAACCAAAAGGAGAAGGATCTCCTCAAGTGGTGACTTTCAGAAAAGTATTTTACTGAAATGTTCCTGTCATTTTGCTGCATGAAATGATCTGATTCTGTCCTGGAGGGGGCGCTGTGCTCATCACCTCCGGTTCTAGCAACGTCCATTGTTCAGCAACGTCACCGCTTTTACAGTAGAGAAGCTTTTTATCAACACTGGAGACTGAACCTTTTTTCCTCCAGGAAGGCAGCGCTCACTCTTTGTGACAATCTTACTGTAGGAAGCTGCTCACAGTATTTATTACATTTATATATTTGTACAATTTCTCTAGTGTCCCCTTAAAGGCTCTGAACCCAGACATACCCATATTTTCACCCAGGCAGAACCCCCCCCCCCCCCTGATGTTAGCATGCTCCAATGC
Source organism: Bufo gargarizans (assembly GCF_014858855.1). Lineage (NCBI taxonomy): Eukaryota > Metazoa > Chordata > Amphibia > Anura > Bufonidae > Bufo > Bufo gargarizans. Next base: position 534,548,857 of record NC_058083.1, on the reverse strand, counting down.
GCTCGCTTTGCCTGCACTAGATCGCGCAGGGCAGGGGCTCTTTTATTTACAATCACACACTGCCCGGCGGAGGCTTCCACCCGGCAGTGTGTTATTGTAAAGCGTACAGTATACTCCACTGCTGCTGGGGGAGGTCAGTAGATGGAGAGTACAGTATACTCCACTGCTGCTGGGGGAGGTCAGTAGATGGAGAGTACAGTATACTCCACTGCTGCTGGGGGAGGTCAGTAGATGGAGAGTACAGTATACTCCACTGCTGCTGGGGGGGGTCAGTAGACGGAGAGTACAGTATACTCCACTGCTGCTGGGGGAGGTCAGTAGATGGAGAGTACAGTATACTCCACTGCTGCTGGGGGAGGTCAGTAGATGGAGAGTACAGTATACTCCACTGCTGCTGGGGGAGGTCAGTAGATGGAGCGTACAGTATACTCCACTGCTGGGGAGGTCAGTAGAGGAGAGTACAGTATACTCCACTGCTGCTGGGGGAGGTCAGTAGACGGAGAGTACAGTATACTCCACTGCTGCTGGGGGAGGTCAGTAGACGGAGAGTACAGTATACTCCACTGCTGCTGGGGGAGGTCAGTAGATGGAGAGTACAGTATACTCCACTGCTGCTGGGGGAGGTCAGTAGATGGAGCGTACAGTATACTCCACTGCTGGGGAGGTCAGTAGATGGAGAGTACAGTATACTCCACTGCTGCTGGGGGAGGTCAGTAGACGGAGCGTACAGTATACTCCACTGCTGCTGGGGGAGGTCAGTAGACGGAGAGTACAGTATACCTCCACTGCTGCTGGGGGGGAGGTCAGTAGACTGGAGCGTACAGTATACTCCACTGCTGCTGGGGGAGGTCAGTAGACGGAGAGTACAGTATACTCCACTGCTGCTGGGGGAGGTCAGTAGATGGAGAGTACAGTATACTCCACTGCTGCTGGGGGAGGTCAGTAGATGGAGAGTACAGTATACTCCACTGCTGCTGGGGGAGGTCAGTAGACGGAGAGTACAGTATACTCCACTGCTGCTGGGGGAGGTCAGTAGACGGAGCGTACAGTATACTCCACTGCTGCTGGGGGAGGTCAGTAGACGGAGCGTACAGTATACTCCACTGCTGCTGGGGGAGGTCAGTAGATGCAGTGTACAGTATACTCCACTGCTGCTGGGGGAGGTCAGTAGATGGAGAGTACAGTATACTCCACTGCTGCTGGAGGAGGTCAGTAGATGGAGCGTACAGTATACTCCACTGCTGCTGGGGGAGGTCAGTAGATGGAGAGTACAGTATACTCCACTGCTGCTGGGGGGGGGGGGGTCAGTAGACTGAGAGTACAGTATACTCCACTGCTGCTGGAGGAGGTCAGTAGATGGAGAGTACAGTATACTCCACTGCTGCTGGGGGAGGTCAGTAGATGGAGAGTACAGTATACTCCACTGCTGCTGGGGGAGGTCAGTAGATGGAGAGTACAGTATACTCCACTGCTGCTGGGGAGAGGTCAGTAGACGGAGCGTACAGTATACTCCACTGCTGCTGGAGGGAGGTCAGTAGATGGAGCGTACAGTATACTCCACTGCTGCTGGGGGAGGTCAGTAGATGCAGAGTACAGTATACTCCACTGCTGCTGGGGGAGGTCAGTAGATGGAGGTACAGTATACTCCACTGCTGCTGGGGGAGGTCAGTAGACGGAGAGTACAGTATACTCCACTGCTGCTGGGGGAGGTCAGTAGATGAAGAGTACAGTATACTCCACTGCTGCTGGGGGGGGGTCAGTAGACGGAGAGTACAGTATACTCCACTGCTGCTGGGGGAGGTCAGTAGATGGAGCGTACAGTATACTCCACTGCTGCTGGGGGAGGTCAGTAGACGGAGAGTACAGTATACTCCACTGCTGCTGGGGGAGGTCAGTAGACGGAGCGTACAGTATACTCCACTGCTGCTGGGGAGGTCAGTAGACGGAGAGTACAGTATACTCCACTGCTGCTGGGGGAGGTCAGTAGACGGAGCGTACAGTATACTCCACTGCTGCTGGGGGAGGTCAGTAGATGGAGAGTACAGTATACTCCACTGCTGCTGGGGGAGGTCAGTAGATGGAGAGTACAGTATACTCCACTGCTGCTGGGGGAGGTCAGTAGACGGAGAGTACAGTATACTCCACTGCTGCTGGGGGAGGTCAGTAGATGGAGCGTACAGTATACTCCACTGCTGCTGGGGGTGGGGGGGTCAGTAGACCGGAGAGTACAGTATACTCCACTGCTGCTGGGGGAGGTCAGTAGACGGAGCGTACAGTATACTCCACTGCTGCTGGGGGAGGTCAGTAGACGGAGAGTACAGTATACTCCACTGCTGCTGGGGGAGGTCAGTAGATGGAGAGTACAGTATACTCCACTGCTGCTGGGGGAGGTCAGTAGATGGAGAGTACAGTATACTCCACTGCTGCTGGCGGAGGTCAGGAGAAAGCTCCATTACATCAGTCTATAGAGGATTTGTAGAAACCTCAGCTTCATCTACCTGATGATCCAGTGGGATATTTGGTTTCTCCTCTGGACAGTCCTGGGAATACTGAGGACTGGGACATCTCTCTGGTGGATTTCTCTGACTGGATCCATCTGTTGGAAAAACACACAGTGACTGAATACATTTAGGGCCGTCTTTAATGCAGGGTAAAAGGGGCAGCTGCCCCGGGTCCAGTTGCTCCTGGGGGGCCCAATGCAGCTGCCTCTTGAGCCCCGCTGGCCACTGGTGACGTGGAGGTGGGGGGCGGCAGCAGGGCACAGGGAGATGAGCGTTTATCTCCATAGTCATCTGTATCGCCATCCCCAGGACAGCGATACAGATAGATGTGCTGGGGCGGGGCAGGGGAGGGAGAGGCGTGTCCCTTCCCCATTCCTCTGATAGGCTGCCGGCCTAGTGCCGGCAGCCTATCAGAGGCCGGTGCAGGTGGCGCAATGATATAATCCCGCCGCCTGAGCCGTACAGCGCGGGACACAGGCTGTAAGAGGCCTGCATTGCATTGCTGCCAGCCTGATGGAGGTAAGTATAAGTGCTTCTTTTTTTTATATGATACTACTACTAGCACATGATTGGGGGGCATCTATGGGGGGCACCTCTTACTGGCACATGATTGGGGGGCATCTATGGGGGCACTTGTTACTGGCACATTATTGGGGGCACTATGGGGGCTTCTGCTGAGGCCACAAAGAAGGGGTATTTTATATAAGGGGCCTGTATAGGGGTATTTTTTACTGGGGCACATTATGGTGGGTACTATGGGGAAGGGGAGAGAGGAGTACTATGGGGTCATCTATGGGGGCACTAAGAAGGGGTATTTTATCCTTGCAAATTATGGGTGACACTGAGGGCATCTACTGGGGCACTATATATGAGGCATTTTTTACTGGTAAATTATGGGGGGCACTAGGAAGAAGGGGGGAGAGGAGCACTATGGGGCATTTACTGGGGGCACTATATAGGGGTATTTTATACTGGCACAATAATGTGGCACTATGGGGACATTAGCTCAACTGGGGGCATTAAAAGGGGGTATTTTTTGCACTGGCACATAATAAGGAGAATTATTACTATTGGGGGGGCATTATGATGGGCGTTATTACTACTGGGGGTCTATGAGGAACATTATTACTAGAATGGGCACTATGGGAGCTTTATTACTTCTGGGGCACAGTGGGGACATGTTGGGGGCACTATTTGCTGGGCGCAGTTATTTTAGGGCACTGTGTGCCAATAATTATTGAAGGGCACTATCTGCATGGTACTACTATTATCAGGGGGTTTATCTGTTTCTGCAGTATAGTATTGGAGGTGGTAGGATGATTTGTCCAGAAGATGGGAGGATGATGGAAAAGTAGTAAACTAAGATTTTGTTTGTCAAACTGCAGAGAAGGTCTGAAAGGAGAAGATGCGGAATAAGAACATCTACATCAAAGAGACGTCACTGGATGTAAGAGGTAGAGTGGATATAAAAAGTCTACACACCCCCGGTAAAATGTCAGGTTTCTGTGATGTAAAAAAATGAGACAAAGATAAATCATTTCAGAACTTTTTCCACCTTTAATGTGACCTAGAAACTGTACAACTCAATTGAAAAACAAACTGAAATCTTTTAGGTGGAGGGAAAAAAAAATAAAAAAAATAATGTGGTTGCATAAGTGTGCACACCCTCTTATAACTGGGGATGTAGCTGTGTTCAGAATTAAGCAATCACATTCACAATCCTGTTACATAGGAGTCAGCATACACCGGCCGTCATGTAAAGTGCCTCTGATTAACCCCAAATAAAGTTCAGCTGCTCTAGTTGGTCTTTCCTAAAATTTTCTGAGTCGCATCCCACAGCAGAAGACATGGTCCACAGAGAGCTTCCAAAGCATCAGAGGGATCTCATTGTTAGAAGGTATCAGTCAGGAGAAGGGGACAAAAGAATGTCCAAGGCATTAGATATACCATGGAACACAGTGAAGACCATCATCATCAAGTGGAGAAAATATGGCACAACAGTGACATCACCAAGAACTGGACGTCCCTCCGAAACTGATGAAAAGACGAGAAGAAAACTGGTCTGGGAGGCGACCAAGAGGCCTACAGCAACAATAAAGGAGCTACAGGAATATCTGGCAAGTCCTGGCTGTGTGGTACATGTGACAACAATCTCCCGTATTCTTCATATGTCTGGGCTATGGGGTAGAGGGGCAAGACGAAAGCCTTTTCTTACCAAGAAAAACATCCAAGCCAGGCTACATTCTGCAAAAACACATCTGAAGTCTCCCAAAAGCATGTGGGAAAAGGTGTTATGGTCTGATGAAACCAAGGTGGAACTTTTTGGCCATAATTCCAAAAGATATGTTTAGCGCAAAAACAACCCTGCACATCACCAAAAGAACACCGTACCCACAGTGAAGCATGGTGGTGGCAGCATCATGCCAAGGGGCTGTTCTTCTTCAGCTGGAACTGGGGCCTTAGTTAAGCTAGAGGGAATTCTGAACAGTTCCAAATACCAGTCAATATTGGCAAAAAACCTTCAGGCTTCTGCTAGAAAGCTGGACATGAAGAGGAACTTCATCTTTCAGCATGACAATGACCCAAAGCATACATCCAAATCAACAAAGGAATGGCTTCATCAGAAGAAGATTACAGATTTGGAAGTCCAGACCTGAATCCGATTGCCAATCTGTGGGGTATCTGAAGAGGGCTGTGCCCAGGAGATGCCCTCGCAATCTGACAGATTTGGAGGGTTTGTGCAAGTAAGAGTCAAAATGTGCCATGCTGATAGACTCATACCCAAAAATACTGAGTGCTGTAATAACATAAAAAGGTGCTTCAACAAAGTATTAGATTAAGGGTGTGCACACTTATGCAATCATATTATTTTATTTTTATATTTTTTCTTCCCTCCACCTAAAGATTTCAGTTTGTTTTCCAATTGAGTTGTACAGTTTATAGGTCACATTAAAGGTGGAAAAAGTTCTGAAATTATTTATCTTTGTCTCATTTTTTTACATCACAGAAACCTGATATTTTAACAGGGGTGTGTAGACTTTTTATATCCACTGTATGTGGAGCTGTATTACCCTGTATGTAGGGGTGGATGGAGGGGTTAGTAGTACAGTACTATCTGCAAATTGTAAAACAAAAATAAGTAATCTGCAAAATACTATATATTTGTGTCAGAAGTTGTGCTTTTTTTATTTTTAGAATAATGATTCAGCCATTTTATTTGATACTTTTGTGCTGATTCTTTTTTTCCCCTCTATATTAAGGGACACTATAGTCACCAGAACCACAACAGCTAAACGTAGTAGTTCTGGTGTCTATAGCGCGTCTCTGCAGGCTTTTCCGAAAAAAAAGGCAGTATTTACATTACTGCCAAGGAACACCTCTAGTGGCCGCTCATCATTATTAACGTTTACTACTCTACGAGGTGTGTGGATTTTATTTTTGTGTGTGTGTTTTGGTGGAGGGCGTGACTGCATGCTAGGGTGTGGGAAGGCGGGATCCAGGGGGCCCAAGTAAATTCTTGTTCAGGGTCCAATCATTATTAAAGATGGCCCTGAATACATTGTCTATATGTGATGATCAGATGATGGAGGAATCTGACTCTCAGAACTGTTCTCTCCTCTACAGTCATGGAAGGTCTCCTCTTACCCGGTGATGTGAGGGACTGGTGATTCTCCATCATGACGTCCTTGTACAGATCCTTGTGTTCTTCTAAATACTCCCACTCCTCCATGGAGAAATAGACAGCGACATCCTGACACCTTATAGGAACCTGACAACACAAGGACACAGTCATTACCAGACCCCTCCCTTGGCGTTATTGTATAATGTCCCAGCATTCCCAGCAGCGCTCACCTCTCCGCTCAGCAGCTCAGTGATCCTGGTGGTAAGTTCTAGGATCTTCTGCTCATGTATCAGGGAATGAGGTGGAGGCTCGGTGATGGGGCTCTGGGTCCTGCTCCGTCCTCCTGACACACGGGGTGTCACACACTCACCAGACGACTTCTTCACTACTGCGTAATCCTGTGTATGGGGAGACGCCGATCACTACAGAGATTTTAAGAATCCTTCACCTTTCCAGTCATCTCCCTGGTTTATTACTAGAGATAAGAATGATGTCATGTGAAGCTCTCACCTCTCCAGTTATCAAGGAGATGATCTCCAGGGTGAGGTCTAATATCCTCGCAGCCATGAGGTCTGTGTCCTTCTCCATCCTTGGTGGGTCATTGATGGAAAGGACCATTGTCTTTTGTAAGAAAATTCCTGTACCCTAAGAAATCTGAGGGAAACAAGGAGGACTGAGAGCAAAATTACATTTGAAAGAACATCTTACATCACGTAAAGAGTCTCACGGGTTGGATATTATTAGAAGAGTTGTCTCATCATGAGAACTTATCCATAGAATAGGTGATTAGTATCTGATTGATGGGGTTACAATCTTTTGGTAAGAACATCACTCACATGTTTGCTCCATTCATTTGAACAGACATATCACACATATCTGTGACTGCTGCTCTGTTCATCCTGGCACCTCATTTCTGTGATGGATAGGGGTCCCCGTGGTCAGACCCCCACTGATCAGATACTTGTACACCTTCCAACAGATAGGGAATAAGTTCTTATGCTGCAACAGCTCCCTTTAGGATTGCTGACTAGTGTTGATCGCGAATATTCTAATTGCTAATTTTTATCTTGAATATTTGCACTTTGAGAATTTGCGAAGATGTAGAATATAGTGCTATGTGTTCGTAATCGCGAACATTCTAGATTTTCTTTTCATCAGTAACCTCCCTTCTTGCTTGTGGGCCAATGAGAAGGCTGCAATATCTGTCAGAGCTTAGCAACATCCCTAGCAACCAATAGGAAAGCTGCCGACCCCTTACTATATAAGAACCTCCCCAGCAGCCATTGTGTGCAGTTCTGAGAGAGCATTGCTGTGCTCTGTGCTTTCCTGTGTCATTACATTAGATATTTAGTTAGCTCATATATATAATACAGATAGTCAGCGTAGGTTATATCCTGATATAGTGTAGCTGATAGGCTCCAGTGCAGGGTGTTAGGTAGTGTGATAGGGATTATTGTAGTGTGATAGGGATTATTGTACTGTGATAGGGATTATTGTACTGTGCATTTTCTCCAGTCTCAGGAAACTTCTAGCAGCTTGGAAAATGTAGCTATAGTGACCCACGCCTGTATTTCATGTGCATATTAGAAACATAGAATGTGTCGGCAGATAAGAACCATTTGGCCCATCTAGTCTGCCCAATATACTGAATACTATGGATAGCCCCTGGCCCTATCTTAATGGTTCTTAATTGCCCATGCTGCTCCTCACTATATGCTGACTACATACAATAGATCAACAATTGGATCTTCTATGTGAACATAATAATGATCCGCTTGTCTCCAGCCCATCGCCCTGTGGAAGTGACTGAATGATGGTTTATGTGGCCATTTGTTGGAATTATCTGTAAAAGTCCTTAAACAAGCAGCGATTGACTTATTATACTGTCAATATCGGCAGAAATCTCCTCTATTGATGTGTCTTCCATACCGAGTTATTGAACATAATATAATATATTAGTCAGCAGGTCCCCCCCGCTATACAGTGAATATACCTCCCAACCATCCCGGATCCGGCGAGACAGTCAGGATTTTTGTGTCTGTTCCATGGTCCCGGAACAGCTGAGGTATGTCTCACTCTTAGCTGATTGTAATGGTGAAGCAGAGAGCCGTCTACTCCCTGCTTCACCAGAGACACATATCTGGCCATAACTACTGTGAGGGGGCACATATCTGTGCATGACTACTGTAAGGGGGCACATATCTGTGCATGACTACTGTAAGGGGGCACATATCTGTGCATGACTACTGTGAGGGGGCACATATCTGTGCATGACTACTGTGAGGGGGCACATATCTGTGCATGACTACTGTGAAGGGGCACATATCTGTGCATGACTACTGAGAAGGGGCACATATATGTGCATGACTACTGAGAGGGGGCACATATCTGGCATAACTACTTTGAGGGGGCACATATCTGGCATAACTACTTTTAGGAGGCACATATCTGGCATAACTACTTTGAGGAGGCACATATCTGGCATAACTACTTTGAGGGGGCACATATCTAGCATAACTACTGTGAGGGGGCACATACCTGGGCATAACTACTGTGAAGGGAGCACATATCTGGGCATAACTACTGTGAGGGGGATATATCATGGGCATAACTACTGTGGGGGGCACATATCTGGGCATACCTACTGTGAGGGGGCACATATCTGGCATAACTACTTTGAGGAGGCACATATCTGGCATAACTACTTTGAGGGGGCACATACCTGGGCATAACTACTGTGACGGGCACATATCTGAGCATAACTACTGTGAGGGGCACATATCTAGCATAACTACTGTGAGGGGGCACATATCTAGCATAACTACTGTGAGGGGGCACATACCTGGGCATAATTACTGTGAAAGGAGGGCATATCTGGGCATAACTACTGTCGAGGGGGCACATATCTGGGCATGACGACTGAGAGGGGGCATATATCATGGGAATAACTACTGTGAGGCGGCAGATACCTGCGCATAACTACTGTGAGGGGCAAATATCTGGGCATAACTACTGAGACGGGGGTTATATCATTGGCATTACTACTGTGAGAGGGCACATATCAGGCATAACTACTAAGAAGGGGCATATATAATGGGCATAACTACTGTGAGGGTCACATATCTGGCCATAACTACTGTGAAGGGGAACATATCTGGTCATGACTACTGTGAGGAGGCACATATCTGTGCATGACTACTGTGAGGAGGCACATATCTGTGCATGACTACTGTGAGGAGGCACATATCTGTGCATGACTACTGTGAGGAGGCACATATCTGGCATAACTACTTTGAGGGGGCACATATCTGGCATAACTACTTTGAGGGGGCACATATCTGGCATAACTACTTTGAGGGGGCACATACCTGGGCATATTTACTGTGAAGGGAGCACATATCTGGGCATAACTACTGTGACGGGCACATATCTGGGCATAACTACTGTGAGGGGCACATATCTAGCATAACTACTTTGAGGGGCACATATCTGGCATAACTACTGTGAGGGGGCACATACCTGAGCATAACTACTGTGAAGGGAGCACATATCTGGGCATAACTACTGTGAAGGGGCACATATCTGGGCATAACTACTGAGATGGGGCATATATCATGGGCATAACTACTGTGAGGGACACATATCTGGCATAACTACTGTGAGGGGCAGATATATCTGGGCATAACTACTGAGATGGGGCATATATTATGGGCATAACTACTGTGAGGGGGCACATATCTGGGCATAACTACTGTGAAGGGAGCACATACCTGCGCATAACTACTGTGAGGGGGATATATCATGGGCATAACTACTGTGGGGGGGGGCACATATCTGGGCATACCTACTGTGATGGGAGCACATATCTGGGCATAAATACTGTGAGGGGCACATATCCAGGGATAACTACTGTGAAGGGGCACATATATGGGTATTACTACTGTGAAGGGGCTTATATCATGGGCATAACTACTGTGAGGGTCACATATCTGGCATAACTACTGTGAGGGGAACATATCTGGCATAAATACTGTGAGGGGCACATATCTGGGCATAACTACTGAGATGGGGCATATATCATGGGCATAACTACTGTGAGGGGGCACATATCTGGACATAACTACTGTGGAGGCGGCACATATCTGGACATAACTACTGTGGAGGGGGCACATATGTGGGCATGACTACTGAGAGGGGGCATATATCATGGGAATAACTACTGTGAGGCGGCACATACCTGCGCATAACTACTGTGAGGGGCAAATATCTGGGCATAACTACTCAGATGGGGCATATATCATGGGCATTACTACTGTGAGAGGGCACATATCTGGCATAACTACTAAGAAGGGGCATATATAATGGGCATAACTACTGTGAGGGTCACAAATCTGGGCATAACTACTGTGAGGGGGCACATATCTGGCATAACTACTGTGAGGGGCACATATCTGGACATAACTACTGTGAGGGTCACATATCTGGACATAACTACTGTGAGGGGGCACATATCTGCTGTAAAGGGGGCATCTCTGGACATAACTACTGCGACGGGGCACATATATGGACATAGCTACTGTGAAGGAGCACATATCTGGGCATAACTACTGTGAAGGGGGCACATATCTAGACATAGCTACTGTGAGGGGGCACATATCTGGCATAACTACTGTGAGGGTCACATATCTGGACATAACTACTGTGAGGGGGCACATATCTGGGCATAGCTACTGTGAAGGAGCACATATCTGGGCATAACTACTGTGAAGGAGCACATATCTGGGCATAACTACTGTGAAGGGGGCACATATCTGGCCATAGCTACTGTGAAGGGGGCACATATCTGGCATAACTACTGTGAAGGGGCACATATCTGCTGTAAAGGGGGCATCTCTGGACATTACTGCGACGGGGCACATATCTGGACATAGCTACTGTGAAGGGGGCACATATCTGGCCATAGCTACTGTGAAAAGCGCACATATCTGGCATAACTACTGTGAAGGGGCACATATCTGGCATAACTACTGTGAAGGGGCACATATCTGGCATAACTACTGTGAGGGGGCACATATCTGCTGTAAAGGGGGCATCTCTGGACATAACTACTGCGACGGGGCACATATCTGGACATAGCTACTGTGAAGGAGCACATATCTGGGCATAACTACTGTGAAGGAGCACATATCTGGGCATAACTACTGTGAAGGGGGCACATATCTGGCCATAGCTACTGTGAAGGGGGCACATATCTGGCATAACTACTGTGAAGGGGCACATATCTGCTGTAAAGGGGGCATCTCTGGACATTACTGCGACGGGGCACATATCTGGACATAGCTACTGTGAAGGGGGCACATATCTGGCCATAGCTACTGTGAAAAGCGCACATATCTGGCATAACTACTGTGAAGGGGCACATATCTGGCATAACTACTGTGAAGGGGCACATATCTGGCATAACTACTGTGAAGGGCGCACATATCTGGCCATAACTACTGTGAGGGGGCACATATCTGGCCATAACTACTGTGAGGGGGCACATATCTGGCCATAACTACTGTGAGGGGGCACATATCTGGCCATAACCACTGTGTACAGACACAAAGGGGGAATAATTACTATGTGGGGGGCATTAAGGAGACCGGGTGTGTATAGTTATGTTTTGGGCGGAGTTAGAGGCGTGGCCTAGTATGAATAAAATGGCCCTTCTAGTGTTTGTTAAAAATTGGGTGGTACGTAAGAGGCTGTCCCTAGCGATCACACACTGACTTACGGTGGCCAGAGGTCCTGGTTTAGGCCGGACAGTCCGTCTCTCTGACCCCCTGTCCTCCGTCCGGCGCAGGGCCTGGATGGACGCATGGAAGTCATTTCTAACAGCTCACTGTGCTGTCTGAGCTGCAGGGTGAAGTTATCCTCCCACCCACCCCTGTAGCCGACCTGGATTTGGTTCTGTATTTTATTTTTAAATCTCTGCTCCAAAAGGGTTGTGATTTATGGGATTGAGGGCGTGGCCTAGCTGAGTCAGGGGCGGGGTTGTGAAAGTCCAGTGTGGCCACCCTACACTAACTCCATATCCTAGTGACATCACAGAACAGTGTGTGATGGAAGACCCCTCTAATCCAGGAGAACAGCCCCTCTTACAGGGGTCTGGGGGTCTGCTAATATTCCAGGGGGAGAGCAGACATGTCTGAGGAGAACTCCCCTCCTGTGAGCAGAGACTCTCTATGGCCGGTGCTGCCCCCTGCTGGCTGGACCTGCTATATATCACCTATAGAACCGCTCCATTCTAATAAACCCAGAACCAAGACCAATAACGGACCTGCAGATCTCACCTCCTGGGGCTGCAGGACCTGCGATGACGTCACACTGGTCACATGACAGGAAGTGCTGCACAGTGAAACACCTCCACTACTTTACTCCTCCCCTCATGTGACTGATCACATGACCGTGACATCATCAAAGGTCCTGAAGTCATTAGGATATAAGATCTACAGATAAGCAAGGGTCGTGTCTAGAGATGAGCGAATAGACTTCGGATGAAACATCGGAAGTTGATTCGCATAAAACTTTGTTCCAATACTGTACGGAGCAGGAGCTCCGTACAGTATTAGAATGTATTGGCTCTGATGAGCCGAAGTTATTGCTTCGCAAAGTCTCGCAATAACTTCAGAAATTAATTTGTACTGAAAAAAACAATTTCCCAAACTCGGGTTCAGTTCGGTTGCTCATCCCTAGTCGTGTCTAATGAGGTTAGGGTTGCACCTAGAATGTATGGGCATCTGAGAGTATTTAGCCCCTCCCTCAAATTGTTCTACAAACTAATGTTCTCCACTTTTACCCTAATCCTAAAAAGGAAAGCGCACAGAACGTTAGTGTAGCCTCCTCCAACATACAGCAGAGATAGGAAGGATCTAGGTAAACCATACTTCCCAACTTTTTGGATGGTCAAAGAGGGACACTTTTGGTCGATTTTGTGAAAGATCTAATTACCCTTCCTATTTATACACTTCAATAGTTTTCTTTTACACAAAAGAGCAAACATTTTCTGAATATAGACATTTCTAAAATGTAAATTGTATCAAAAGATGAAATAATATACAAGGTGGACTCTAATATTCAGATAGGAACCAGAGAAGTGCCTTCAAAAGTATTCATACCCCTTGAAATTTTTCACGTTACACCCACAAACTTAAAATATATTTTATGGGGATTTTATGTGATCGACCGACACAAAGTAGCAAGTATGTGTGAAGTGAAAAGAAAATGATACATGGCTTTCAAAATTTTTTATAAATAGAAATCTGCTGTGTATGGCGTGCATTTGTATCCCCCCCCCTTTCCTCCTAGTCAGTACTCTATAGGACCACCTTTCACTGCAGTTACAGCTGCAGTCTTTTGGGGATGTGTCTACCAGCTTTGCTCATCTAGAGGCTGACATATTTGTCCATTCTTCTTTGCAGAAGAGCTCGCACAGATTGGATGGGGAGCGTCAGTGAACAGCAATTTCCAAGTCTTGCCACAGATTCTCAATGGGATTTAGGTCTGGACTGTGAATAGGCCATTCTAACACACAAAGATGCTTTGATCTAAAACCTTCCATTGTAGCTCTGGCTGGATGTTGAGGCTTGTTGTCCTGCTGGAAGGTGAACCTACGCCCCAGTCTCAAGTCTTTTGCATCCTCTACCAGGTTTTCCTCCAGGATTGCCCTATGTTTAGCTCCAGCCATCTTCCCATGGACTCTGACTGGCTTCCCTGTCCCAGCTGAAGAAAAGCCTCCCCGTGATGCTGCCACCACCATGTTTCATGGTCGGGGTGGTTTGTTCAGGGTCATGTGCAGGGTTAGTTTTCAGCCACACATTTAGCCCAAAAAGTTCCACTTTGGTCTCATCTGATTAGGGCACCTTCTTCCACGTGTTTGCTGGGGCACCTTCTTCCACGTGTTTGCTGGGTTCCCTACAAGGCTTTTGGCAAACTGCAACGGGGACTTCTTATGGCTTGCCTTAAAAAATGACTTTCTTATTTCCACTCTTCCATAAAGGCCAGATTTGTGTACACAACTAATAGTTGTCCTGTGGACAGTTTCTCCCACCTGAGCCGTGAATCTCTGCAGTTCCTCCAGAGTGACCATGAGCCTTTTGGCTGCTTATTTAATTAGCGTACTCCTTGCCTGGGCTGTCAGTTTAGGTGGACAGCCATGTCTTAGTAGGTTTGCAGTTGTGCCATACTCTTTAATTTTCGGATGATGGATTGAACAGTGCTCCATGAGATGTTCAAAGCTTGGGATATTTTTTTATAACCTAACCCTGCTTTATACTCCTCCACAACTTTATCCCTGACCTGTCTGGTATGTTCCTTGGTTTTCATGATGCTGTTTGATCACTAATGTTCTCTAATAAACCTTGGAGGCCTTCACAGAGCAGCTGTAGTTATGTCTCATTCACACGTCAGTGTTTTAGTCAGTGATTTCCATCAGTGATTGTGAGCCAAAACCAAGTGCAGCTCTAAACACAGAACAGGTGCAGATCTTTCCCTTATACCTTATGTCTCTGGAGGCTCCAATCCTGGTTTTGGCTCACAATCATTGATGGAAATCACTGACCAAACACTGACATGTGAATGAGGCTTTATACAGAGAAAACATCAATTGGACTCTGTTTACTAACTAGGTGACTTCTGAAGGCAATCGGTCACACAGGATTTTATTTAGGGGTATCAGAACACCTGTTGCTTGGCCTGCCCTGTTAGCCTCTTGCATCATCCAGTGTACTGGCCGAGATCTCACGAGTGCGCAGTTCACCGCCTGCCCGGGCATGCGCACTGTGATGACCATTAGGGGCAGTAGCATCGCTCCATGCAGTGCGCATGCGCCGGCGCGATCTCAGACAGTACCCTAGATGGGCAAGGAGCTCACAGGGAGGGCCAAGCAAGAGGCTAGGGTTGGGTTATCTGAGAGGAAGGCAAAGCGGCCTGGGCACTTACAGCCCAAACGCCGCCCCTGGGCACTTGCGAGCCCTCATTTACATATGAATAAAACTGCGTTTTTTGCCTCTGGTGAACTTCAGAACAAAACAACAAAGGTATCACTTGACTCATGTATAGTTATGCTACAGCGCTATGTAAGCAGTGTATAATGGCAAACTGCGGTGACAGACTCCCCTTAAAACACGGCTATCCAGTAGTTATCACCTTTCTTGATGCTAATGGTTCTCTTACAAGGAGCTTACTCAATGACCCAGTTATTTCAGGTCCCCCCCCCCCCCCCATACTGCAATGGTTAGTCATTCACCTTAGCAACTATTCCACTGTGTCTTCTCCAGACCAGGCTCATTAGTTCTAAGACATCATTGCAATGCTTCCGTTTATTCAGTACATATGAAAGGATGGAGGTGGAGTGAAGGAAACACTCTGCCCTATTTCTGTTGGGGATGGGAGGATGTCTATTGAGGAGGAGGCTGATAAGTACAGCACAAACGTGGAGGTGTCAATAGCACCTGGCCTTGGTGTGGTGCAGTCTCACTGTTGCCACGCGCAACATAGACCCAGTAGAGCATTAAAATATGTACTGTCCCTGGCTATGCTGTGCTCCTTGCTGCATTGCGACAATTCCAAGGAGTGGCCCTTATTCTTTGCTATGGTAGGCTACTTTCACACTTGCGTTGTTGTCTTCCAGCAGAGGATCTCAATACCGGAAGAAAATGTTTCCGCTTAGACCTCGTGCATTCTGAATGGAAAGAGATCATTTCAGGATGTATTCATTCTGGCAGCATTCCGTTTTGTGACAAGCCTGGAAGGAAAGGCAAAGATCTTCTGGAAACAAGTGCACAGGAAACAAGTGCGCTATATGCCTGGTAGGGTAGGGTTAATCCAGATATGTTACTGCTGCTGCAGCATTATGCATAGAGCACTCTTTAGTTTCTTCACATACCACTGTTTTCCTTGAGCTTTTCCCTTGGTTACCATAGTTTTGAAGCTTACATTATGATAATCTTCTCAAGATGGCTCCTCTGCAAGTTCTCTGAGGCCAAAACTGCATTCCCTCACTTCTCATACTCATTTGCTTTAGCCAGTAGCCTCCTGCCAGCCAATCAGATTGGATTACCGAGAGGCCCGCCTCCTCACTCTGAAGCCTGATGCAGGCATGCAGTGTGAAGGACCTCCCCTCTGTCTTCTTTTTACACTGAGCTGAAGGCAGGGAAGACATAGCAACACATGGTTAAGGGACCAATTGAAAGGGACAGGGTAGATTCATGAAAGCTGTTATTATAAGATAATTACAGATCTTTTGATAATCATTGACAGACTAACTCAGGTCTACATGCCTAGCTGTAATAAACTAGCAAATAACACAAAATATGACAGTTACACTTTATTTTTTAAGAGGTAGTGATCACGGCCTGAATTCTTGGAAACCAGGAAAGGAGGGACCCCAGTACATCTAGAAGTGATGGTATCCATATTGCACTGGGGCAACATTTTCCTGGTGAGGACCTCAAACAGAAAGGACGATGCATTCCAAAATCCGAGATATGAAAGGACACAATTTTTCACAGAAAAAGCTGGCCTACATATAAAGTATTGCTTCAAAGAATAGAACATATGCATAATGTCATCCTGTATGTATCCTGTAATTTTACCACCTTAGTATACTGTCACGGCTGTTTAAGGGTAACAAGAGTATACACAGTAAAAAGAGCTACTGACCGGACCCAAACTAGGGAAGAGAAAGGGTGACCCCTGTCAGACCCTCAACACTCTCCCTATGCTGCTAAAGCACATGCCCGGATCCAAATGGTGGAACGAGGCATGCCCGCGTACCTTAGACTGATGAGCCCTGTAACCCCTACAATAGTGGAAGGGGCACGGCCTCCGATGCCCTGCACAGAATAAGGAGGGAACCGGGGCCACCTCAGATCCAGTCAGGAAATCACCAGGTACATAACAAAGTCTGCACACTTAGCTGATGGAGCTGCAGCCGTAGAGAAGACGGATCCAAGGACCGCTGGCAATATCCGGAGTGCTTGCAGCAGCAGAACACAGGTCCAGAGAACTAGTAGCTAAAGGAGTGAAGATACTCAAGGCAGAGCTACAACTGAAAGGAGAAATATAATCCACGCCCTGCAATAGGAGGAGGGGTGATTTAAAGGCAGAGAAATCAAACGCAGGAGAGACAGCTGAGAGTAAGACCTCATCACAGGGGCGGAGAAACAGAACAGTGAGAAAACCTCCAACCCTAAGTGACATCATCACAGGGGTGGAGACACAGAGCTTTGAGAACGTCTCAAAGCTCTGGTAGTGACAGTACCCCCCCTTCTACGGGTGGACTCCGGACACCCAGGACCCACCTTCCCAGGATGAGCCCTATGAAATGCCCTGATAAGGCGAGTGGCTTTAATGTCCGACATCGGAACCCACATCCTCTCCTCAGGACCATAACCCTTCCAATGAACGAGGTACTGAAGAGAACCGCGGACAATGCGAGAGTCCACAATTCTGGAAACCTCAAACTCCAGATTGCCATCAACCAAAATCGGAGGAGGAGGCAAAGAGGAGGGTACCGTGGGCTGGACATATGGTTTTAAGAGAGATCTGTGAAAAACATTATGTATCTTCCAAACCCGTGGAAGATCAAGGCGGAAGGCAACAGGATTGATGACTGACAAAATTTTATAAGGCCCAATAAACTTGGGGCCCAATTTCCAGGAGGGAACCTTCAGTTTAATATTTCTTGTAGACAACCACACCAGATCACCCACATTCAGGTCCGGACCAGGCACACGTCTCTTATCAGCCACACGCTTATACTTCTCACTCATCTTTCTGAGATTACTCTGAATCTTTTGCCAAATGGTAGACAAAGACGAGGAAAATCTCTCCTCCTCAGGTAAACCAGAAAGAGCCCCTCCCGAGAATGTCCCAAACTGCGGATGGAACCCATATGCACCAAAAAATGGTGACTTATCAGAAGATTCCTGACGACGGTTGTTCAAAGCAAACTCAGCAAGAGGGAGAAATGAACACCAATCCTCCTGGTTCTCTGCCACAAAACAGCGCAAATATGTCTCCAGATTCTGATTGAGGCGCTCAGTCTGACCATTCGACTGCGGGTGAAAAGCAGAAGAGAAGGACAGCCGAACCCCCAGGCGAGAACAGAAAGCCTTCCAGAACCTGGACACAAACTGCGTGCCTCTATCGGAAACAATCTCAGAGGGAATGCCGTGCAATTTAACAATATGATCGACAAAAGCTTGCGCCAACGTTTTAGCATTGGGTAAACCAGGGAAAGGAACGAAATGAGCCATCTTGCTAAAACGGTCCACGACCACCAGGATCACCGACTTCCCCGAGGAACGAGGAAGATCCGTGATAAAGTCCATGGACAGGTGTGTCCAAGGACGGGAAGGTATGGGTAACGGGAGAAGGGAACCTGAAGGTCGTGAACGAGGGACCTTAGCGCGAGCGCACGTCTCACAAGCCGCCACAAAACCCTCCACAGACTTACGAAGAGCCGGCCACCAAAATCTCCGAGCAATGAGATCTACCGTGGCTCTACTCCCGGGGTGACCAGCAAGAACTGTATCATGATGTTCCTTAAAGAGTTTGTGACGTAGCTCAGGAGGCACGAACAACTTCCCGGAGGGACAACGGGCAGGTGCCTCAGACTGGGCAGCCTGGACCTCGGCCTCCAAATCGGAATATAGAGCAGAAACAACTACCCCCTCCGCCAAAATGGGACCCGGGTCCTCGGAGTTTCCTCCTCCCGGAAAACAGCGAGAGAGAGCATCAGCCTTCACATTCTTGATCCCAGGGCGGAAAGTAACAACAAAATTAAATCTGGAGAAGAACAGAGACCATCTGGCCTGTCTCGGATTCATACGCCTGGCCGACTCCAGGTACGCCAGATTCTTATGGTCGGTAAAAACGGTGATAGGGTGCCTGGCCCCCTCCAACCAATGGCGCCATTCCTCGAAAGCCAACTTGATGGCCAACAACTCCCTATCTCCCACATCATAGTTTCTCTCTGCCGGGGAGAGTTTTCTAGAGAAAAAGGCACAAGGTCGCCATTTGGCAGGAGAGGGGCCCTGGGACAAAACTGCACCCACACCCACCTCGGAAGCATCCACCTCAACAATAAAAGGTAAGGAAACATCGGGATGCAGCAAGATGGGAGCAGACGCAAAACTCTCTTTAATCTTAGAAAAGGCTGCAAGCGCCTCCTCCGACCAAGAGGAAAAATCCGTCCCCTTTTTTGTCATGTCAGTAAGGGGTTTGACAATAGAGGAATAATTCAAAATGAACTTTCTGTAGTAGTTAGCAAAACCCAGAAAGCGCATCAATGCCTTCTGATTTTCAGGAAGCTCCCACTCCAGCACAGCACGGACCTTCTCCGGATCCATGCGAAAACCAGAAGCAGAGAGGAGAAAACCCAGAAATTGAATCTCTGATACCATAAAAAGACATTTCTCCAGCTTGGCATACAGTTTATTTTCCCGCAGTATCTGCAGGACCTGAAAAAGATGATCCTGATGAGTCTGAACATCAGGGGAAAAAATCAAAATATCATCAAGATACACCAATACAAATTTCCCCATTAAATGATAGAAAATACTATTAACAAAATGCTGAAAGACGGCCGGAGCATTCATCAGGCCGAAAGGCATAACGAGATTCTCGAAATGCCCGTTAGGGGTATTAAAGGCCGTTTTCCATTCATCCCCCTCTCTGACCCTGACCAGGTTGTACGCGCCTCTCAGATCCAATTTGGAAAACACCTTGGCCCCAACAATTTGGTTGAAGAGGTCCGGGATCAGAGGAAGGGGATAGGGATCGCGAATCGTGATACGGTTCAGCTCCCTAAAATCTAAGCAAGGTCTCAGAGAGCCATCTTTTTTTTTAACAAAAAAAAAACCCGCGGCAACAGGCGACTTTGAGGGACGAATATGCCCCTTCTCGAGACTCTCAGAGATATAGGTTCGCATTGCGAGTCTCTCCGGTTGTGAGAGATTGTAGAGGCGTGCCTTTGGCAGCTTGGCGCCGGGAATGAGGTTAATGGGACAGTCAAACTCCCGGTGAGGAGGTAGCTCCTGAACACCGCTCTCGGAAAACACATCCGAGAAATCAGAGAGAAATGATGGCAGAGTTTTAGTAGACACCTCAGCAAGAGTGGCTGTGAGACAATTCTCTCTACAAAAGTCACTCCACTCATTTATTTGCCTTCCTTGCCAATCAATAGTGGGGTTATGTCTAGTGAGCCAGGGTAGCCCCAAAACTAGAGGAGAAGGCAATCCGTTAAGGACAAAACAAGATATCTCCTCCACATGAGTGTCACCTACAGCTAGCCGGATATTGTGAACAATGCCTTTCAGAGATCTCTGCGAGAGTGGGGCAGAGTCAATAGCAAAAACAGGTATATCCTTTTCTAATGTACAAACCTGAAACCCATGCAAAGCTACAAATTGAGTGTCAATAAGATTGACGGCCGCTCCACTATCGACAAAAATCTCACAAGGAATGACCTTGCTCTCTAGCGCCACCCTGGCAGACAGGAGAAAACGGGAACTGCAGGTCAGAGGAAAAGCATCAATTCCCACATCAACTTTGCCCAAAGTAGCAGATGAAGCAGAACTTGATGATCTACCTCTTGAGGTTTTTCTCTTATTATCGCTCTTAGTACAGTTCAGGAATCTCCTAGACGGACAAACATTTGCCAAATGACCTATGCCCCCACAACAAAAACACACCATATTCTGAGGACTAAATCCTCTTTTATCAGGGGCAAGTCGGCCTAGCTGCATGGGCTCCTCCTCAGAGGGGAGCGAGACAGGATGAGACCCCTGCATACTGAATGAGTCCGCACCATTGCCCCTAGACTGACAATGGCTGGACGGAGAGGTCTTGTTTCTTTCCCTTAGACGCCTGTCAAGGCGTACCGCCAATGACATGGCAGACTCTAAGGATGTTGGTCTCTCATGGAAAGCAAAGGCATCTTTCAAACCCTCTGAGAGACCATGACAGAACTGACTTCGGAGTGCAGCATCATTCCAGCCTGAATCAGCTGCCCATCTCCGAAATTCAGAACAATAAAGCTCCGCAGACAGTTTGTTCTGGCATAGAACACGTAAGTTCGATTCTGCCAGAGCAACACGATCCGGGTCATCATATATCTGCCCCAGGGCCACAAAAAACCTCTCCACGGATCGCAGGGAAGGATCCCCTGATGGCAGCGAAAAAGCCCAAGTCTGAGCATTACCTCTGAGCAGGGAGATGACAATCCTCACCCTCTGTTCCTCATTACCAGAGGAGTGGGGACACAAACAAAAATGGAGTTTACATGCCTCTCTGAAGCGAACAAAATTCTCACTGCCCCCGGAGAACGTTTCCGGAAGTGAGACCTTTGGCTCGCAACAGACTCCATGAGCCGGAGCAGAGCCCAATGCTTGTAGCTGAGTCAGAGATTGACGGAGATCCGCTACTTCCAAAGAAAGACCCTGCATGCGGTCAACCAGGTCAGAAAGCGGATCCATGTCAACAAGGACGGTTTTGGTGGATTATAATGTCACGGCTGTTTAAGGGTAACAAGAGTATACACAGTAAAAAGAGCTACTGACCGGACCCAAACTAGGGAAGAGAAAGGGTGACCCCTGTCAGACCCTCAACACTCTCCCTATGCTGCTAAAGCACATGCCCGGATCCAAATGGTGGAACGAGGCATGCCCGCGTACCTTAGACTGATGAGCCCTGTAACCCCTACAATAGTGGAAGGGGCACGGCCTCCGATGCCCTGCACAGAATAAGGAGGGAACCGGGGCCACCTCAGATCCAGTCAGGAAATCACCAGGTACATAACAAAGTCTGCACACTTAGCTGATGGAGCTGCAGCCGTAGAGAAGACGGATCCAAGGACCGCTGGCAATATCCGGAGTGCTTGCAGCAGCAGAACACAGGTCCAGAGAACTAGTAGCTAAAGGAGTGAAGATACTCAAGGCAGAGCTACAACTGAAAGGAGAAATATAATCCACGCCCTGCAATAGGAGGAGGGGTGATTTAAAGGCAGAGAAATCAAACGCAGGAGAGACAGCTGAGAGTAAGACCTCATCACAGGGGCGGAGAAACAGAACAGTGAGAAAACCTCCAACCCTAAGTGACATCATCACAGGGGTGGAGACACAGAGCTTTGAGAACGTCTCAAAGCTCTGGTAGTGACATATACCTTGTGTTAAGTTGGTGGTCTATGCCTGCCCGAGCCTCGAGTCATTCACCGTCATCCTGCTGTCTTTCTGGTGATGCTTGCCTGTTGGTATTCTTTTTTTGCGTCCCTGGCAGGCATTGCTGTCGAAGTACTCTGCTCAGGTTCCTGCTCTTGCTTCCCTCTTCCTTGTCTTCTTCAGTGGAGCCCATGCAGCTGGACAGTTAAATTGTTTTAAGATGAGCGCCAGCATAGATGAAGTAATAACTTGCATCTATACTGTGGTGGCAAGGGTCACTATGTCAAGAGCAGTCCACTGAATGTCGGAAACTCTATTGCCTGGGGTTGACTGGAGAGATGATCCTGGATGAAAATACTAGGGCTCATTTATTATCTAAGGTCTATTTTAGATCTGATGTGGACCTGGTTCTGAGTGTCTATACCATGGTGATAGTGGCGAAAAAAGATAGGAAGGCGCTCATAGGGTAATAAGTTCAGTTATAGATATATGTAATCAAGACATCGAAAGTTATGCTCACCTTCTGGTGTTGTGCATACGTAGGCACAACACTCGTGAGGACAGGGGGTCGGTGCAGCCGGTATCTTCTCAGTCCTCGTAGGTGGAGTAGCCAAAGCTCCAGAGGAATGATATATATTACAAAAGGAAAAAGATTGTTGGTGCACTGGTGTGGTGCACCAATTGATACCTTCTGGCGCAAAAACACGACCTCAGTGGATAGATAAAGGGGTCTTTTATTGATGATAGACAACGCGTTTCGGAGTTGGTACACTCTTTTTTCAAGTCTAGGAAATCACAGGTTTAGAGGGGTAGAGGTTTTTTGGTACAGAATAAAAATTTATGGAATGATATAAAATGTATGCACGTAATCGTGTTAAAATGAATTAGGAGTAAATGTGCACGTAGGAATCTGTGCACATATACAAGTCAAATAAAACTAAGGAAATAAAACAAAGAGCAAGAGCACTAAAATACGTCGTTGGGAGAGATTAAAACTGTCCCCACATAGAAGATATCGCAAATAAGGACGGGTAAAGAATTAATGGTAAAATAATGGTAAAATCAATTAACATAATATAATCTAATTATAAAATAAAATTAAATGAAATGCATGGAGAAATATGTGTATAAGGGGGGATACATGCAAGCACACATGCGTGCGCATGCGTGGCCGCATGTATAGTTACATATAGGGCTGAAGCCACTGTTGGAAATAAGTATATAATAGGCTGGGGTGCCATAGATATGGTGGTATATACCATATATAGATATCGATGGTCATCATAAACAATACCACAATTGTGATGATATAACTGATAATGGCTTCTTTAATGGTGGTGGGGTCGCTGTGTACACACATCTATAAGATGTATCCTAGTTTGGCATGGAGTCTGGAAATCTACACGTGCGTAATAACAATAATAAGCACGCACATATACAAACAGATGTGCCCACACCTGCATAAGCACAATGAACACAGGAGGTATAAGCATGTATACAGATGTGCCCACACCACAACCATGTATAGTGAATAGCACAGCCAGGGCAACCAAATAAGTCTGGGATTACTGGTCCCACATTGATTCAAACAGAAAGAAAATGAACAATGAATAAATAGATAGATAAGTCAATCGTAATATAATAGCCTGAATAGATGAGAGACATACAGCGATGGATGTACAATTAGTACAAACTACTGTTGGATACAAACAGTGCTGAACGGGATGACACAACTGGGAAGTGGGCCCAAAGTGATTTGAATTATCAAGGAGGACATAAGGAGATGTGGGGCACATGGCTGCTGATCTTACCTGTAGGGTCTGTACTGGGGCTTAAAGCGCGGCCTTGCACGCCTGCTGGAAGGCGCGCTTAGAAGAGCAGGAGGGGGCGGAGTCTGGAATTGACAGCTGTTCAGTCCGTCGGACCGGAGCTGTCATTGTGAACAGCGCATGCGCCGAGCGCTGTGTGAGATGCTGGCTCTCTGAGCCGCAGGGACGGGATCGCTCACAGGGAAGATTCCATAAGGGGTGATAACTAGATGGGGTAAAAGAATGGAGGGGAGTGGTGTGGGGTGTTTTGGAGGCTAAAGGCTGTTAGGGTGATATGGCTGACAATTTGGGCAATGGTGAACTGGATGATGAGGGAAATGAGTGATTGGATGAATATAAAAGCGTAATTGCTGATGGTATGAGCACAATTGAAAAGGGGGAGCACTGATTTTTTGGGGGGGAAAAAAAAAAAAAGGGGGGGGGGAATTGATATAGAGGGACTGGTAGGGGGTTGTGCCAGTGGGATGGAGCAGGTGTATGGATGTGTGGGTCAGTATAGGTGATTGGGGGTGAAAGCTGATGGCGAGGGGGCTGTGTGCTAGATGGAATGATTCCTATATAAACGGTATGCTAACATAAGATAATGGGTAGATGGCAAGTGGCAACTGGGGCAAATGATGATGGATGATGTGGTGGTGGTGGGGACTGTGGGAGATGTGAAGTGGTTGAAATAGTGGCTAATGAGACAGAGGGCTGGTGAGGAAGAGTGCATATCCCAGAGCTATTGGTTGGGAGAGGACCGGTCAAAAACAGTTGCTCTCTAGTGATTCGTTTAAACCATAAGGTTCTATGGTTTGCATTTTAAAAATCCAGAACATTTCTTTCCGTCTCAATTTCTGAAATCTGTTTGAGTGGGTGACCGGAATTTGTTCAATCGGAGTTATGGAGAGGTTTGTTGGGTCTTTATTGTGGACCTGAAGGAAATGCCTGGACACACCATGTTTGGTGTAGCCATTTGATATATTCCAGCGGTGATTATTCATCCTTTCTCTCAATGCTTGGGTGGTGCGGCCTATGTATTGTAGTCCGCATGAACATTCTAATAGGTAAATGACATAGCTTGAGGAGCAATTTAAGAAAGTTTTTATCTCAAATTGCTCTCCTGTAGAGTTGCTTGAGAATTTTGAGATCCGAGAGGAAATAGTCAAGCAACATTTGCAACGGCAATGTCCACATTTAAAGCTTCCAAGTAGTTGGGGAAAGAAGGTGATGGGATTTGTTGTATTCTTTTTGCAGTCCCGTAATCGGCTTGGAGCAATAATATTTTTAAGCGTTTGGGCCCTCCTGAATGTTAGTTGGGGTTTTTGTTGAATGTGTTTTTTTAGAAAAGGATCCGCCTGTAGGATATGCCAGTGTTTATCGAGGGTATTCCGCAAGGTATTGTGATTGGTATTATAAGTCGTAATGAAGGAGGTCTTAAACTTTTCCGTGGCTTTTGAGTCACCTGGTTTGGTTGCGCATGGAATGAGACACTCTGTTTGGGTGTACCCCTCAGCTCGCTGGAATGCTGCATCTATAATTTCCCTGGGGTATCCTTTCTTTTGGAATCTTCTTTTGATGACTTGGCTTTGATTTCTGAAATCTTCATCCTTAGTACAATTTCTGCGTATGCGCTTAAACTGACTAAATGGAATATTGTTTTTCCATTTTTTATGGTGGGAACTCTGGTAGTCCAGATAACTGTTGCCGTCAACTTTTTTGAAAAAAGTTTTGGTCTTAATAGCGTTTCCTTTTGAGAATATGACCAAATCTAGATATTCTATGGCCACCTTTGAGTAATTTGCAGTGAAGGTAAGGTTAAATGTATTATTGTTTAGGTGAGATGTGAAGCTGGCAGCGTCTTCCATATTTCCATCCCAGATTAGTAACAAGTCATCGATGTACCTCTTGTAGAAGATCAGTTGTTTGTGCCAAGGGTGTTTGTTATAAATATATTGGGTCTCAAATAGACCCATATATAGATTTGCGTAGCTTGGCGCGAAACGCGTACCCATCGCGGTCCCTTTCGTTTGCTTAAATATTTTATTTTCGAAGGTGAAAATGTTGTGGTTCAGGGTGAAATCTATAGCATCCAGAATGAATTGGCTTTGTAGGTCTGGTAAATTTCGTCCTGTTGGAGAAAATGCTGTATTGCACTTATGCCTGCTGCATGTGGAATGTTGGAATACAGTGCTGAAACATCGAGTGTTATCCACATGTACGACTCTTTCCATTCAATTTCTTGAAGGAGGGAAATGAGACTCACTGAATCCTTAGATGCGATGGTAATTTTGTTACATATTTTTGTAACAGAATGTCAATATAGTGTGACAGATTGCAAGTTAGGGAAGAAATGCCAGAGATGATGGGTCTCCCCGGCGGGTTATTGATAGATTTGTGCACCTTTGGTAGGTGGTAGAAAAGGGCCAGGTTCGGATGGTCCACTAGGATGTATTCTTTTTCTTTTTTTGATATGACTCGATGTTTCTCAGCAGTTTCCAGTAGATGGATTAGAAGTTTGGTGTCCTCTTTTAGCGGATTTTCCTCCAAGACCTGATAGTAATCTTCATCTCCCAGGATTTTGAACGCTTCATTCAAATAATCGCTCCTATCCTGAATCACAATACCTCCTCCTTTGTCCGCGCTTCTAATCACAATGGACTCATTATTCGTAAGATCCGTTAGGGCGATCTTCTGCCTCTTGTTGAGATTATCAGGGATGTTAAGACCTTTGTTGATGGTCCTAAGTTCTTTCGTCACAAGGGCAGAGAAAGTTTCTATGTGGTTTCCCCTATGATATATGGGGTTAAATTTTGATTTGGGTTTGAGCCCCGTGTTGACAACTTTTGGTGTTGTGTCTGGGTCCATTATGGTATTTTCTGACGTTATTTGCGGTACAATTTTGGGTTTTAATGCTTGGATCTCGAAATGTCGATGTAGCGTTAGTTTGCGGATGAAGGTGTTTAGATCTACGAATAGTTCAAATTCGTTGAATTTGCCCGTAGGGCAGAAGGATAAGCCTTTCTGTAGCAGGCTCATTTCAGCCTCATTCAGTGGATGTGAGGATAGGTTAAAAATACGAACTAGTGTTTCTTCCTGTTCCTCTTGGGACTTATGTTGCTGGTCACTGTTTTTTTGTTGTTGGTACTTTGTGAGTGCGCCTGATTTCGCTTTTCCTCCTCGTCGACCTCTTCTGAGCTTATTCTTCTTTTTAATCCTCTGTTCGGAGCTGGTCGGAAAAAATCCGTGATTACTGTAGTCCCTGAGGGTTGTCGCAGGACGTATACTGCTTCCGGGGTCAGGGCCCCGGGTAGGGGTAAAAAAGACTGCTGATCGATAGGGTCCGGGTTATCCTCAATGCTGGTGTTGTGGGTAGTGATGAGTGAGTCTTCAAATATAGCAGAGCGGTTGTGATCAACTGCTGGATTGTGCACAATACCTGGAGTAGGAGGCAAAGGGACAATGGGCAAGCAAGAAGAGGTAGGCGAATGGGGAAGTGGAGGTCGAGCAGCAGTGGAAGGACCAAATATGGTGGCGGGGAGGCTTAAGTGATCAATGGAAGGATCACTGGGCTCCATGTGGGATGGCAAAGTGCGTAGGTTTGGCGCAGGCTTCTGGGGTATTGATTTGTTGGGAGTTTTGGGGGGCGGATCCTTACCCAATTTATGGTGATTAGTTTGGAAGAGTGGAAGGGGATTGGCAACAGGCTCAGCTGGGCATGTGCTTCAAGGACAGGGCTAGAGTCCCTATTACGAGGGGGGGGGGGGTTCATTAATGTGTTTTTTCCTATTACTATTAATAAAGGTATTCCTTTGGTGTTGTGATCTGGTATGTCTGATGTCCTGGTCAAATGGTCGTGGGGGCCTTAATGACGTATTTGGTGGTTGGGGAGCCCGATAACGGACTCTAGGGGATAGGGTGGCACTTTGTGCCGGGTTGAACCGGACACAGTTGAGGAGTGGTGGTATAGTGGAATTGGGGTCTGGCAATTGTTGGTTATTATGTCTGTTTGACCAGAACTTTATGTTATTATTGCGAAAATCTGTTCTGTCTCTATTTAGTTTGGAGGACTTAATCTCTATGATTTCTTTTTCATATTTAAGTACTCTAGTAGTAATAAGTCGATCAAACTTAATAAAATCATAATGTGTAGAATACTGGGCTAGGTTAGCCACATGTTCATCAATCTGTGTCTTAAGTGTCTCACAAAGTTGTTTGCGCTTAGTATGGAGTCTATTTAACATACCCTGGGCGCAAGTGAGCATATAATCGTCCCATTCTTTTGAAAAAATTGGGTCATTTTTGAAAGAGCTTTCAAAGCGTAGTCTTAGTCCTCTAGGTACAAGGTCCTCTTTGAGGTATAGTTCTAAAAGGAGCCAATCCATGTGATGTTGAATCTCTTCTTTCAGGAATCTTTCGAGTTCAAAGAACAAATGGAGTAGATCGTTTGATGTAATCTTTGTCTCTGTGGATTCACTTTCTGGTGGTTGTAGTACTTTGTTTCCATCGTTCTTGTTCTGTGTGCTGGTCCAGGTTGACACCAGTAGTATCCGCTGTTGAATCCTTTGGAGGCAGTAGTCCATATTTGGGACCTGTAACTGCCACTTGTTGCGTAGAGATAAACAAAACCTAGAGCAGCCGTATTCCCAGACCAACGGTGTCGGCCTTAGTTCTGAGGGTCTCAGAAATATACAGCGATGATGGCGAAAAAAGATAGGAAGGCGCTCATAGGGTAATAGGTTCAGTTATAGATGTATGAATCAAAACATCAAAAGTTATGCTCACCTTCTGGTGTTGTGCATACGTAGGCACAACACTCGTGAGGACAGGGGGTCGGTGCAGCCGGTATCTTCTCAGTCCTCGTAGGTGGAGTAGCCAAAGCTCCAGAGGAATGATATGTATTGCAATGGAAAAAGATTGTTGGTGCACTGGTGTAGTGCACCAATTGATACCTTCTGGCGCAATAACACGACCTCAGTGAATAGATAAAGGGGTCTTTTATTGATGATAGACAACGCGTTTCGGAGTTGGTACACTCCTTTTTTCAAGTCTAGGAAATCACAGGATTTAGAGGGAGTAGAGGTTTTTTGGTACAGAATAAAAATTAATGGAATGATATAAAATGTATGCACGTAATCGTGTTAAAATGAATTAGGAGTAAATGTGCACGTAGGAATCTGTGCACATATACAAGTCAAATAAAACGAAGCAAATAAAACAAAGAGCAAGAGCACTAAAATACGTCGTTGGGAGAGATTATACACATATTTCTCCATGCATTTCATTTCATTTTATTTTATTTTATAATTAGATTATATTATGTTAAATTATTTTACCATTAATTCTTTACCCGTCCTTATTTGCGATATCTTCTATGTGTGGACAGTTTTAATCTCTCCCAACGACGTATTTTAGTGCTCTTGCTCTTTGTTTTATTTGCTTTGTTTTATTTGACTTGTATATGTGCACAGATGCCTACGTGCACATTTACTCCTAATTCATTTTAACACGATTACGTGCATACATTTTATATCATTCCATTAATTTTTATTCTGTACCAAAAAACCTCTACCCCTCTAAACCTGTGATTTCCTAGACTTGAAAAAGGAGTGTACCAACTCCGAAACGCGTTGTCTATCATCAATAAAAGACCCCTTTATCTATCCACTGAGGTCGTGTTTTTGCGCCAGAAGGTATCAATTGGTGCACCACACCAGTGCACCAACAATCTTTTTCCTTTTGTAATATATACCATGGTGGCAAGGGTCACTATGTGAAGAACTGTCCTCTCAAGGTGGGAAACTGTAGTGCCTAGGGTTGACTGGAGAGATGATCCTGGATTAAAATACTGGGGGTCATTTATTATCTGAGGTCTATTTTAGATCTGATGTGGACCTGGTTCTGACTCTATATTTGCACTAAATTTGCGATCTGAAGAACATCAGTCATAAATGGAGTGCATTTGTTGCTTGTGACAGACTATACCAGACTCCAATATATCGACCTAATCTAAAAAGTTGTTTACTTTAAGACTTGAGGGGGTGTGAAATGCGACTATATGCGCCAGAAGAAGTCTGTTGCATATAGTAAATCCAGTCTAATCCAAGTCTAATCCAATAAACAAGGTGTCTAAATCTGTAAAAAGTAAAAAAAAAAAGGCCAAAATTTTAACTTGAGACAATTTTAGACCAAGTATAGGCACCAACATTGGATAATAAATGAGCCCCACTCTTTGTCCAAAACCAATTATTCAAGTTTTCTTGTCCTGTGGTGACATTCGGTTCAATGAACAGACTGTCTGCTTTTAAAGGGCCAGCGTACACACCTCCTGTTACCCCTAGAGCAAACTATGGAGCGGATCCCAGAACAACAGCACCCACACAGACCCAACCCAGGACTGCAGCGGTGAATGGGAAGCACCGGCCGCAGATCACAGCTGAACACAGCGGTAAGTAGGGGAACAGCAACACACAGCAGCCGCTGTTACACACATTCAGGACATAAAAATGGCATCTCCCCTGTGTGAGTTCTCTGATGTTTAAAAAGAACTGATTTCTGACTAAAACATTTCCCACATTCGGGACATGAAAATGACTTTTCTCTTGTGTGAGTTCTTTGATATCCAACAAGATCTGATTTATGGCCGAAACATTTCTCACATTCTGAACATGAAAGTGTCTTCTCCCCTGTGTGATTTCTTTGATGAATACCAAGATTTGATTTCTGATTAAAGCATTTCCCACAATTGGGATATAAATATGGCTTCTCTACTCTGTTACCTTATGTATAACTAGAGTAGATCTTTTGCCAAAACATTTCCCACATTCTGAACATGGAAATGGCTTTATCCCTGTGTGAGTTCTTAGATGTTCCACAAGACTTGATTTATTTGTAAAACATTTCCCACATTCACTTTTTTAAACTTGAAAATGGTCTTTCATGCAAAGATTGATTAAAAAACTTTCTACAGTGTTTCCCATGACCAGTGGTATCGGTAGATAGATCTTTGCTGTGAAGGTCTAAGGGTACATTAGCATTTATTGTATTAGCTTGTGTGACATTGTTATCTTCTACTTCTTCAGATGAAAGCCGATGTCCATGGAAGTCTCTCATCTCGTCCTTAGGCTACTTTCACACTGGCGTTTCAGGGTCCGCCTGTGAGATCCGTTTCAAGGCTCTCACAAGCAGCCCCAAACGGATCAGTTTAGCTCAAATGCATTCTGAATGGATGCGGATCTATTCAGAATGCATCAGTTTGGCTCCGTTTCGCCTCCATTCCGCTCTGGAGGCGGACACCAAAACGCTGCTTGCAGCGTTTTGGTGTCCGCCTGGTGGTGCGGAGCCAAACGGATCCGTCCTGATTTACAATGTTAGTCAATGGGGACGGATCCGTTTACATTGACACAATATTGGTACAATTGTAAACGGATCCGTCCCCCATTGACTTTCAATGTAAAGTCAGGAGTCCCTATTAATATACCATCGGATCAGACTTTTCTCCAATCCGATGGTATATTTTAACTTGAAGCGTCCCCATCACCATGGGAACGCCTCTATGTTAGAATATACCATTAGATCGTGAAAACTCAGATCCGACAGTATATTCTAACACAGAGGCGTTCCCATGGTGATGGGGACGCTTCAAGTTAGAATATACTGAGAACTGTGGACATAACGGCCCCCTGCTGCCTGGCACCACCCGATCTCTTACAGGGGGATGTGATCCGCACAATTAACCCATCAGGTGCCGCACCTGAGTGGTTAATTGTGCGGATCTCAGCCCCCCTGATCGGGTGCTGCCAGGCAGCAGGGGCCAGACCCCCATCCCTCCCCAGTATTAAAAGCATTGGTGGCCAGTGCGGCCCCCCCTTCCTCCCCAGTATAAAAAGCATTGGTGGCCAGTGCGCCCCCCCTCCCTCCCCAGTATTAAAAGCATTGGTGGCCAGTGCGGCCCCCCCCCCTCCCTAGTATTAAAAGCATTGGTGGCAGTGGCCACAGGCTAACAACCCCATCATTGGTGGCAGCGGAGCTGCATTTCCAATCGGAGTCCCAGTTTAATCGCTGGGGCTCCGATCGGTTACCATGGCCCTACCATGACGCTACTGCAGTCCTGGCTGCCATGGTTACTTAGCTTATACTTACATGCGCTGTCTGTGGGCGGCCGGCGCTCCTCCTACTGGTAAGTGACAGGTCTGTGCGGCGCATCGGAGGAGGAGTAGGAGGAGTGCCGGCCGGCCACAGACAGCGCATGTAAGTATAAGCTAAGTAACCATGGCAGCCAGGACTGCAGTAGCGCACTGGCCACCAGTGCTTTTAATACTGGGGAGGGGGGGGCCGCACTGGCTACCAATGCTTTTAATACTGGGGAAGGAGGGGGGTCTGGCCCCTGCTGCCTGGCAGCACCAGATCAGGGGGCTGAGATGCGCACCTGAGGGGTTAATTGTGCGGATCACAGCCCCCTGTAAAAGATCGGGTGCTGCCAAGCAGCAGGGGGCAGTTATGTACACAGTTCTTAGTATATTCTAACTTGAAGCGTCCCCATCACCATGGGAACGCCTCTGTGTTAGAATATACTGTCGGATCTGAGTTTTGACGATCGTGAAAACTCAGATCTGAAAAAGCTGTTATGCAGACGGATCCGCACTGAACGGATACCATCGTTTGCATTTATAGGTACGGATCCGTCTGTGCAGGTGTGAAAGTAGCCTTACCTGAAAAAGAAACATTTTCTTATTTTCTCAAAGTAATAGATTTTTTATTTTATTTACCAAAGGAACAAGCAAAGAAACAAAGTATGCAGGACATGAAAGAAAACGGAATAATGTACAATTTCAGTAAAACTTAACATCAGGCTGATTATTGATAATAAGCATTTGTAGGAACGCTCCTACTGATGATAAGCCTGTCACACCAAAAGAAAATTATAAATACACAGTAAACAATGAATCTAAATATGTTTTTTTATTAATTTATCTCATATAATGTTAAAAAGTCAGTAGCAGCGGCATACATATACAAAAAGATAGAACCACATTGGGCGTGTAACAGACCAAAAAGGAAGATCCCATCAATGAAATAGGTGCAGACAAATGCTACACCCTATACATAGTCCAGTTCCCCACAAATTAAACAATGAAATAAATATTCAAAAGTGCCTAGTACAAAGTATATAATACAAAGTTCATTAGGGAATGACACAAATTAATATCACTCAAGCCTCCTACAATGGATAACATTTAAAGTGCCCCGTGCACTCAACGGCATGACGTGAAGACGCCGACGTGCCGTGCTCCCGCCCCTTCCCCGCCCCCGTGTACCATGGGCCGTGGTGTGCGAACGCTAGCAGCGTGTCGTATATGACCTGAAAAAGCCGGTTTGTCGGTCAGCTGGGAGCCGCTGCAGGGGGAGTGTGAGAGGGCGCTCGCTTCATAACTGCTGCCGCTTGCCATGGATCGCGGAGCCTGGGTGTCTGTAGTGCTCCATGCACAATGTGGTTGGACAAGGGTCTGAGGTGACGGTGGGATCCCTGACGACGTTGCAGCAGGGGAGAGCCTCCTACTAATCTCTCCTCACCAGAGGACTGGTGCTGTCTCCTCCCCGCCCCCCTAGAGGTGAGCAGCCTCGGATGAGAGCTCCCTTGGTGGTGGCTTGAGAGGGGTGAGAGGAAAGAAAAGAAAGGGAAGAAAGAAGGAAAGTGAGGAACGGAGGTTAAACTACAGGTACTGTTTAATGTCTTGTGTAAACCTGAGTACCTGGGCGCAGAGAGCACCGAAAAACAGGAAACAGTGGACATTAGGGCCGGTGCTTCCCTTAAAAGTTATTAAAGCATACACCTGCAAGTTTCTCCTTTCCTGAACTATTTACAGGACTATTATTGTTCCCCTTCAAGTCGGGAAAGAAGAAGGAAAGGAAAGGGGAAGAGGAAAGGAAGGGGAAAAGAAGGAGAAAAAGGAAGGAGAAAATTAAGAAAAAAGGGACGGTAAAAGCAATAGGGGAAATGCATGTATACATCTGCAAGTCCTCGAGACCTATTTATAGGATTAGCCTTTGCTAACCGCATGACCCTTCACTACGTTTTCTGGCCAGGGGTTTGAAAAGAGTGAGATAAACCTGTGTTTTCCTTTTTTTTGTGTGTGGATGAGGGCACCCCCTCGCAGGGCATATGTATATTTATAACCAAATGAACTGCTGATAACATTTGCCCTAGTGGTATGAGTGGACTGCTCGCCGGACATATATGAAACCAGATGAATCACTGATTATATCCTCACCTTGGATGAGCGTACTGTTTTTACCTGATATATATGTATTCAGAGGAATCCTGGACTTTACTATGTTTCTTTTTTTTTTTCCACTTCAGCAGCCACACTTAAGTTTATATTTAATTATTAAGTTTCTAGATGGATAGCTGATTGTATCTTTTTTGTGTGGAGGAACGCAGTGCCCGTCGGACACACACGTGACCAGAGAAACTACGGACAGTGGATAATATTATGTATTCTCTCTCCACTTTAGCAATTTATATTTAAGTGTTTTGTATTGATCTCTTTTTTTTCCTCTTGTGTAAGATTGCCCTCAGCGTTTGCTGGAGGGGTCGCAGTCATGCCTCCAAAGGGTATAAACCGAAGATCGGCTGGTGCCTCTTCGCCGGGGGGAGGAAAGGGTAATAGTATAACAACTAGTATGGAGAAATATCTCAGATCGCCCCCCAAAATTAAGAGCTCTCTCCGGGGCAATAAGGAAAGTCAAAAGGATATTGGAGAAGTGGCGGTCGTTGAGGAACATAGGGGGGTGGAGAGGAGTGTGGAAAGTGGGGAGGGGATGGTGGAAAGAATCAATCTGGTAGATAACAAGCTTGAGGAAATCCTAGGTGCAGTGCAAAAAACTAATCATAGTCTGGAGGAGCTGACCCTAAAGATCGCCTCAGTACAGGTGGACCTCTCCTTTATAAAGGAGGATATGAATAAAGTTAGGGAAAAAGTGAAAGAGCTGCAGATATCCTCTGGAATGATGAAAAAGGATCTAGAAGGAGTAAAAAAAAGAGTTGACGGGATAGACGGTGAGAAAAAAAACCTTCTAGAGAGAATCACTATAATGGAAGATAGGTCCAGAAGATCAAATATTAGAATAGTGGGATTCCCAGAGGGAGTGGAAGGAGAGGACACAACGGGTTTCATCCAACAGTGGCTGCAGGATAGTTTTAAAGATAATGTCCTATCTCAATGGTTCTCAGTGGAAAGAGCCCATAGAATACCAGGGAGACCCCCTGTAAAAGGGGGCCCCCCGAGGGCAATTTTAGCTAAAATACAAAGCGCTAAGGATAGAGATGTAATAATGAGAACCAAAAGAAAGATGCAGACAATTGAGTTTAATGGAAATAACATAGCGATATATCCTGATTACTCTAGAGCCACTCAGACAAAAAGGCGTGAGTTTAAAGAAGTGAAGAAGAGACTAGCAGATGCTCAGATACAATATTCCCTGCTGTATCCTACTAAGCTTTGCATAATATATCACGACCAAGCCAGGTTTTTCGTCTCTCCAGAGGAGGTAGTGGAGTGGCTGGACGCTAAAGGAATAGGAACATGAAGGCACCAGATTGGTTCGGGGGGGTATGGGGTAGGGGTGGGAAGAGTGTAAGAGGTGGGGGAAATGTTTGATTTCTACCGACCAGATAGGGGGGGGGATAGAAAAAGGGGAAGGGGAGGGATTAGGGTGGGAATGGTTGTCTTGGGAGGTCTAGCAGGGTCCAAGGTGAAGGAAAAACAAGCGACAGATCTGAATGAGTAGTATTATGACATGGAATGTACGGGGCCTCGGAGATAGGGTCAAAAGGGTAATGGTTTTTGATAATGTTACCAGACATCTCCCGGCTATAGTAGGATTAATGGAGACACATAGTACAAAAGATAAGATAAATCTTTTAAAAAAGAAATGGGCCCGGTATCAATACCACTCATGTTTTTCTACATACTCATCCGGAGTCAGTGTATACATTCATCACAAAGTAGATTACCTTCCATTTGACGAGAAAATAGATGAGAGGGGTAGATATGTATTCCTTCATTGTCAGTGGAACGGTATTGTATGTATTTTGGCTTTTGTGTATATACCCCCCCCTTTCTCCTTAACGGTTATTCATAGACTGGTGGAGTATGCAGATTCAAGGGGCAAATGCCCCATAGTAATAATGGGGGATCTTAATAACGTTATGAATGACGAGTTAGATAGATACTCTGTGATTCCAAAGGATAAACAGGTGACTGGACGTCTGCCTGATGTTTAAAACAAACTT
The DNA here is from genome assembly GCF_014858855.1 of Bufo gargarizans. NCBI lineage: Eukaryota > Metazoa > Chordata > Amphibia > Anura > Bufonidae > Bufo > Bufo gargarizans. The sequence goes on along the minus strand of NC_058083.1, from coordinate 534,512,426 downwards.
AAGACGAACAAGCCGTGAGTTTTGCCTAAATCCACACTGGCTGAATTTAATTAAGGAGGAAGATGATATTAGGGTGGATATAGAGGAGTTTTGGAAATATAATCTGGGGTCAGCAGGCTTAGGGTATGTTTGGGATGCTTTTAAAGCATTTCTACGTGGTATTTTGGTAAGCAAAATTAAGGGCCTGAAGAGGGGATTTGCAGAACAGGAGAGAGAGCTGACAGATAGGATAAAAGAAATAGAAGTAGAACTCATGACTAAGAAAACCCCTGAACTGATAGGCCAATTGGACCAGGCTAAAAGTGCATTGAGGAACTATCTGATGGACAAGGCACAACAAAAAGTGTTTTTTGAGGGGGAACGATATTTCAGGGAATCTGGGAAGTCGGGAAGATTGCTGTCCACACTTATACAGAATCAAAGGGGGGGTAATAGGATAGATAGCGTTGAGAGGAGAGCTGGGGGGATGGCATCCAGCCAGGGAGAGATAGAGCTTGAATTTATCGAATATTATGGGGGCCTCTACTCCTCGGAGGGAGGGGGGGGGGGCTTGAAGAATTCAGAATCTTCCTGCAGGGAGTACCGATCCGCAGACTCTCGGAGGAGGAGAGGGACTGGCTGAACGCCCCCATTGAAGTTGAGGAACTACGGGAGACACTGAAAACTATTCAGGGGAATTCCAGTCCTGGGCTGGATGGCTTCCCTTTTGAGATATACAGAAGATATGGAGATGTCATTCTTCCAGTGTTAGTGCAGGTCTTAAACGAGTCAATGGACAGAGGCGAACTCCCGTCCTCCCTCTCGGAAGCTTTAATAAGTTTAATAGGCAAAAAGGGTAAGGACGAGAAAAAGGTGAATTCGTATCGCCCCATCTCTCTTCTCAACACCGATTTTAAAATATGTGCTAAATTACTTGCAAACCGCCTAAGAAAAGTTATTGAGAAGTTAATACACCCAGATCAATCAGGGTTTATACCCAAACGCCAGGCTCAGACGAATATTCGACGGACATTATTGAACATGCAGATGGGCGGGGAGGGTGCCCATTCCATCCCGTCTCTGGACGCTGAGAAAGCGTTTGACAGGGTGGAATGGGCATACCTCTGGAAGGTTATGTATGAGTTCAATTTGGGAGGAAAATTTATTAGATGGGTACAGCTTTTATATAAGAACTCGAAAATTAGGGTAAAAATCAACGGAGTAATATCAGAGCCAATACCCTTGCAGAGGGGAACTCGTCAGGGGTGCCCACTCTCCCCATTATTGTTCGCCATATTTGTTGAGCCATTGGCCTGTAAGGTCCGGGCAGATGAAAAAATAAGGGGATTTGGGGGAAAGGGTGCACTGGATAAGATATGCCTCTACGCTGATGATATTTTGTTTTTTGTGGACGGAGGGGTACCAATGGTACTGCACTTGATGGAAATAGTAAATCAGTTTGGCCTCATCTCCGGCTTTAGGGTGAACTGGACAAAGTCGGTATTGCTCCCAATTGGCCAGGAAATTGGGCCGGAGGAAATTAATGTTAAAATTCTGAAACCCACGGAGTCGTTTAAATACCTGGGTATTAAAGTTAGTTTGAGGATACAGGAGTATCTAGAACTCAATATTGAGCCTCTTTTAAAAAGGGTCAGGGAAAAAACAAGTACCTGGCAAAAATTGCTGATCCGACAAGTGGACCGAATAGCGATAATAAAGATGGTCTTGTTACCACAGATTTTGTATGTTATTTCCTCCTGCCCAGTCTGGATAGGGGACCATTTTTTCAATGCACTAGAAGGAGTAATAAATGATCTTATCTGGGGGAGAAAAAGGGTCAGGTTGAAACAAAAATACCTATGGCTAGATGAGGAAGATGGTGGCCTGTCCGTCACATGTTTTAGGGGTTATTATTTTGCATCCCAGCTTCAGTGGCTAATGATGGAGGATGACAGACTGCGTCGCTTTTTGGAAGGGGAACTGGGAGGTCTCCAATATAATATCATCAGTACTCTAGAAACAGGAATGATAAAAATAAAGGGTAGGCAGTGCCCAATTAGTAATATGATACACTTAGTCTGGGTTAATGTTAAAAAATTACTAGGAATAAATCACTCACTAAAGTTTTCCCCAATCTGGGGAAATATAAACTTAAAAGAATTTTGGAAGTTTGAAGATTTTGTATTTTGGGATAAAAAGGGTATTAGGTTTGTGCCCCAGATGGTGGTGGAAGGAAAGTTGAAGACACCAGAGGAAATGGGTCTAAGTATAGATAAAGATTGCCTCACATGGTTTAGATATGCTAGATTAAAACATGCTTTTGATAAAACGGAGAACAGAGAATACTTTATTACGAAGCACTCAGATTTTGTTGAATTTTGTTATCAGGGAATAGGGAGTAAAGTTTCAATCTCACAGATTTATAAAAAAATAAAGAAGGGACTGGGAGGGGTGATTAGATTTAATAGTGAAAAACAATGGGCACAAGAGGTGGAACCCGTAATTTTGGACTGGAAAAGTATATATAAAAATGTTAAAAGGAGTACAATCTCCAGTGGCTTCCGATTGACGCAGTTTTTTATCCTTCACATGACCTATATTACCCCCAGGGCGTTGAGCAAGATGTACAAAACAGGTGATGCAAAATGCTGGAAGTGTGGAGAGGAGAGGGACGATTTTGTGCATTTGATTTGGTTCTGTCCGATTGTACAGGGGTACTGGATTCAAGTTTTCGAGGACCTTGGGAGAGAGACAGGGAAATTTGCACCTCTGGAGATTAGTATAGCAGTGCTGGGAGACACCAGAAGAATTGGGGTAGATAGAGAAAGTGAAAGGAAATGGGAAAAAGGGTTGATGCTGGCACGTGTTGTCTTGGCCAGAGGCTGGGGAGCGGACAGTCCGCCAAGTGTGGTAGAATGGAAAAACCTATGTGAAAGGGTGTTAAGCTATGAGAAAGCTAGGCAGGTGAAATTGGTAGGCAAATAAGGAGTAAAAAGGGGGAAATATAAGTTTCTGAAAAGAGGTTATGGAAAGGAAATACCTTGAGGACACTCCCAAGACAACCAAGAGGGTGGAGGGGAGGGAGGAGGTGAGGGCGGGGGTGGGGATGGGAGGGGGGGGGGGGAAAGCTCTTTCTCTTTTTGGGTCTTTGTAAAAGTAATAAGGATGGGGAAAAATTGTTATGGCACACTTTTGTAAGTTATGACGGTGTATATTTGTATTTTTTGTAATGGCTATTCCCTATCTATGTCTTGTGTTAATGAGAAGAAGAAAATGATAAATAAAAAAAATATAAAAGTGCCCCGTGCAATACACACAAAACACAGTTCATTAGGGGAAAAAAAAAGTGCCCCGTGCAATACACAGTTCATTAGGGAAAGATTATTGTAACGGGGCGCCAACGGCGCACTCGGTCTCCCTTCAGCCGCAGACCTGCTGCTTGGCTTCGGGAGCGAGGATCTGTGTTCGGCCTCGTTCCCAGGGCGGCTTTGCTAGCTGGGAGGCTCCCTGCTCCTAGGTCTGCCTTGAGCACCGAGCTGATTACTCGGTGCTCGACTTGTCTGTCTGTCGGTCATGTGACGCTGGCCACGTCACATGACCCTCACTCCCCACTTTAAATACAGGCAACCTGCTGGCTACATATACTGATGATACTGGTCCATTGGTGCTTCCTTATTCCTTGGTTCTAGTCTGCGGCTGCTTGTTCTGATTGACCTCCTGACCTTGTGACCTCGGCTCGTTCTTTGACCTCGACTTCGTCTCATCCTTTGTACGTATTTGCTCTCCTGGATTGATCTCGGCTCTGACTATTGACCTTACATTTGCCCGCTCCATTTGTACTCCCACTTCTCCTGGTTCTGACCCATGGCTTGTTGACCTTCCGTATCTTTACTCTGTGCACTTACGTGAGTAAGGGACCGTCGCCCAGTTACGCCCCGTCGCCTAGGGCGGGTAGTGTAAGTAGGCAGGGACAGGGGTTGAGAGTGGAGTCAGAGTGCACCCTCTTTCCTTCCTCTCTGATCCCTGACAGAGCCTGACTGACCACGTGCAGAATCTGGCCCATATAATTCAGGAATTGGGGGGAGAGATTACAGGCACAAGAGATTGTTTGTGATCTTCCTGCGCCTCCCGTCGCTGCCCAAGCGGCACCTGGAACCCCACGTTAAGCTTCCTGACCGATTTTCAGGAGACCATAGAAGCTTTTTGGCGTTTAAGGAAAGCTGTAAGCTTTATTTTCACTTACGTCCCTATTCCTCTGGATCTGAGCAACAGAGGGTGGGGATCATTATTTCCTTATTACAGGGGGATCCCCAGGACTGGGCATTCTCCTTGCCTTCCGATTCGCAATGCCTCAGATCCGTTGGTGCATTTTTTCAGGAGCTAGGTGTGTTATATGATGAACCTGACCATGCCATGGTAGCAGAGACCCAGCTGAAATCCCTCAGACAGGGTAACCGTCCGGTTGAGGAGTACTGTACCTTATTCCGTAGATGGTGCGCTCCCTCCGGGTGGAACGAACAGGCCCTCAAGAGTCAATTTAAGTCCGGTTTGTCTTACACCCTCAAGGATATGCTAGTGTGTTATCCACCCCCCGAAACCTTAGTACAAACCATGACGTTAGCCATTAGGCTAGACTGACGGGTTAGGGAATGACAGAGAGAACACCTTCTTGTTCCACAGATGTTCCCAAGATGGAGATGGGTCCAGTGATAGCAAAATCCGAAGGCTTCTCTGATGAACCCATGCAGCTGGGCATGACCAGGAAGGAGCAGCGTCGTCGTCGTGGAGTGTGCTTCTACTATCATGCACCTAATTTAAAAACCAGAATATCATAATAAATTGTATTTGTACACTATATTAACACTAATGACGTTACACCAACACCGTTCCCTGATATAGATTTGTAAATAGATAAAATGCCATATATATTATATATAAAACAAATACAAAATTTTTTATAAAAAAAATATATTAAAAAGTATTCATGAATAATAAAAAAATAAAAAAAAATATATAAATAAATGAATCTAGTTAATACTGAATATAATGAAAAAAATCAGAACATCTGACTCAGTACAGGACTAATAAATTAGAAAAAAATAAATAAATAACTCATAACAAAGCAATAAAAAAATTTAATTAAAAAGGGGCGACCTTGAGGAAGCCAGAGAGCGAAACCCGGGTCGGGCAGGAACGTTACGGTTTTATTGTGTCAAATGCCTTTTGTTCATCAACTCTTGTGAGTAGAATAAAACCTTTTAACCAACTTGTGAGAGGGTGCTTCACTACTCTACCAAATCTTCTTAATCCTGTAGAGGAGGCGGTCTGTGGGAGATCGGATCCCTTGGGAGAAGAGGAGAGAGGCTGGTGCCCTGCTTTATTCACCGGTGAACCGGAGAACATAGTCTCAAGCAGCGCGGTTCCAAATACCTTCATTACATATCCACAATGTAATCGCAATAGATCGTAAGTCCTTCAGAATAGCAACGAGTCAAGTCATAGGCAGAGAGCAGGATCACGGATCCAAGTCCTAAGACATGCGCGTGACCAGAAGTAGTATTGCGAGAAGATACGCGTCAGGACAAGCCGGACTAACCAGCCACTCAGAGCGAAGGTGACAAGGATCCACTACACTACGAGTTCAGCGATTGGTCAGTACACCAATACGTCATGAAACAGGGGGCTATAAATAACCCAGCCACGTCCGAACGCCGTGCAGACTGCCCGATCCCCTGAAGACGTCGAGTATATGGCGAAACATGTCGGGGGGGCAGCATTTAGGGTTTTAGACTTCAGCGCATACAAGTGAGCAATTCCATCTGGCTAGTCAAAAGGCAGCGAAGGCAGTTAGGGTGCCGCGACAATGAATAACAGTAGCTCATAGAAAGAGCAGTGCTGACCGAATCAGGCAGAAAGCACAGTAGATGAACCGCTGCCAGTAATAGCCAGAAGGAACGGCAACAGTGCCACAGTAACAGTGATAGCTAATGAATCACTAACAGGAAGCAGACAAAAGTATTGCAGAGCTACAAAGTAGCAGCATATACACAAATACATGTAACCATATAGCTACTGGTAATTAAGTGTTGCAACTATATGGCCATAGCCAAAGAAGCCTGATAAGCAGTAGCAAGCAGGCAGCTGAATAAGGGCTCTTTCACACCTGCGTTCTTGTCTTCCGCCATAGAGTTCCGTCGTCGGGGCTCTATGCCGGAATAATCCTGATCAGTTTTATCCTAATGCATTCTGAATGGAGAGAAATCCGTTCAGGATGCATCAGGATGTCTTCAGTTCCGGAACGGAACGTTTTTTGGCCGGAGAAAATACCGCAGCATGCTGCGCTTTTTGCTCCGGCCAAAAATCCTGAAGACTTGCCGCAAGGCCGGATCCGGAATGAATGCCCATTGAAAGGCATTGATCCGGATCCGGCCTTAAGCTAAACGTCGTTTCGGCGCATTGCCGGATCCGACGTTTAGCTTTTTCTGAATGGTTACCATGGCTGCCGGGACGCTAAAGTCCTGGCAGCCATGGTAAAGTGTAGTGGGGAGCAGGGGAGCGGCATACTTACCATCCGTGCGGCTCCCGGGGCGCTCCAGAGTGATGTCAGGGCGCCCCATGAGCATGGATCACATGATCGCATGGCACGTCATCCATGCGCATGGGGCGCTCTGACGTCATTCTGGAGCGCCCCGGGAGCCGCACGGACTGTAAGTATACCGCTCCCCCGCTCCCCACTACTACTATGGCAACCAGGACTTTAATAGCGTCCTGGCTGCCATAGTAACACTGAACGCATTTTGAAGACGGATCCGTCTTCAAATGCTTTCAGTTCACTTGCGTTTTTACGGATCCGGCGTGTAATTCCGGCAAGTGGAGTACACGCCGGATCCGGACAACGCAAGTGTGAAAGAGGCCTAAGGAATTGAAACTGCCTCAGATCTTCAACATTAGTCCTGTAATAATTAACAGCTCACAGTAAAAAGGTCACTAATGCAGCACTTATATAACCATGAAAATTAGCTATTAATGGTCAGCCATAAGAGAATATCTGCAATTAATACACAGTTACTGTAATAATAATGTGAAAAGCTAACAAATTAATAAAATAATTGCACACACTGGAGCACTGGAGATAGTTTTAATTTAGCAGGTTAGATAGAAATAAAACGTCCACTATATATTATTAAAAAAAGCAATAAAAGTTAAATTTTAAATAAATAAAAAAAACACCATATGCACCTGTCAAGAGTAGGCAATCAGTAGTCTATGACTAAATGTAAATATAACTTCTACTGTGGCGGTTCCGATTATTGGGTCCGACAGTGCCCTGAGATCCCTTCTTCCGGAGGTCCACCCAAACCAGAGGGCTTAACAGACAAGGTACTCCATGGGGTGGTAAGAGAAAAGCTGCTGGCTCCTATTACTGTGTCTCTGGGGGGAATAAGGGGTTTCGGTCAGGGGTCAAGTCCTGGGAAAAAAAGTGTGGGAACTCACCCAAGATCCACTGCAACCCCCCCCCCCTCCAAAAAATAAAAAAGCACAGAAAATCTAGCATGCTGTAATTTGTGTTGCTGCGGACAAAAAAAAAAAAAAAAACACTTTTAGAAAAGTTTGTCCTGGGATTCGATCTCATGACCTCTACACATCAGAGGCAAGGCATATGCCCTCACAGCCATAAAAGCTGTCTAGGTAGATGCTTTTAAAAAAAAAAAAAAATAAGACTTCTACTTATACCTAGTGTACTGATACCTAGTGTACAACCATACACATGACAGCTGCCCCAACACACCCAGCTCTGCTACATCCATACACAGTGGGCAGCTGTCATGTGTATGGTTGTACACTAGGTATCAGTACACTAGGTATAAGTAGAAGTCTTATATTTTTTTTTTTTTTTTTTTTTTTTTTTTTAAAGCAACTACCTAGACAGCTTTCATGGCTGTGAGGGTAAATGCCTTCCTCTGATGTGTAGAGGTCGTGAGTTCGAATCCCAGGACAAACTTTTCTGAAAGACATTCTAAATGATCTCGTAGCTATGTGTCAGCTGCCCGAAGTGACTGAACATACTCTCTCAGCGTATCTGGCTGACAGAAGAAGTGAAGGAGATGATGTCATTAGGGGGCGGGGCGCCATGAGAGGAGTCACGATGAGGCAGTCGCAGGCAGCAGCACCGCACATACAGCTTCCTCTCAACTGAAGCCTGCCCTGCACAGTGCGCTCCGTCTCCCCCTGTGAATCTGATTCTGATTCAGCCGCGTTCTCCTGGCTTAAGGCTGAAAGGGAACGGCGTTCCTGCCATGAAAAAAGTGCAGGAACGCCGTTCCCCCTCCACTCGACCCCTGGTTTCGGTGACGCCTTTATTAATTACGGGTCAGCATCTAATTTTATTGACCGTAAATTCGTTATCCAAATAGGAATTCAGATTTTAGCCCTTCCTCACCCAGTGAACATTGTAGCCATTGATTCCACTCCCCTGGCGGGTGGTACGGTCAAATTTTGTACCCCGGAGATCTCTCTTTCGGTAGGGGTGTGCCACACTGAAATATGCTCATTCCTAATTCTTGAGAATCTACCCGTAAATGTAGTATTAGGTATGCCCTGGCTCCAATTACATAATCCGGTTATTAATTGGGCTACTGGTGAGTAGAAAGATGGGGTTCTCAGTGTAAGTCCTGTTTATCGGTCGTTGTAGCAGGGGTTCATACCTTATCCCAAACCCTTCCGCCATATATTAGAGATTATGCTGATGTGTTTTCATCATCCGAGCTGAAAGAATTACCACCCCATAGACCGTATGATTGGGCTATTGAATTTGTATCCGGGTCCCGATATCCCAAAGTAAGAATTTATAATCTATCTGGTCCCGAATGAAATTCAATGAGGGAATATATTAAAGAGAGTTTGAACAAGGGGTACATTAGGCCCTCGGTATCTCCAATGGGTGCGTGGTTCTTTTTTGTTAAGAAAAAGGACTGAGGACTCAGACCCTGTATTGATTACCGTGAATTAAATAAGATCACTGTTAAATATCAATATTCCCTCCCTTTAGTTCCCGACCTGTTCAATCAGGTTTTAAGAGCTGCCTGGTTTTCCAAACTCGTCTTGAGGGGAGCTTACAATTTAATCCGAATTAAGGAGGGGGATGAATGGAAGACGGCATTTAATACTCCTGAGGGACATTTTGAATACCTAGTTATGCCTTTCGGGCTTAGTAATGCCCCAGCCGTATTCCAAAATTTCATGAACAACATTTTCAGGGAATTCATTGGGAAGTTTTTAATCGTCTATCTTGATGATATTCAGATTTTTTTCTCCCATCTGGGACTCGCATGTGAGACAAATAAGACTAGTACTAGACATTTTAAGAGTTAACCAATTATCAGTTAAACTTGAGAAATGCATTTTTGGAGTACAGGAGATTCTGTATCTTGGGTATGTCCTCACTCCTGATTCTTTTAAAATGGATGCTGGGAAGGTACGGGCAATCCAGGAGTGGGTGAGGCCATCATCCCTTAAAGCCTTACAGCGCTTTTTGGGTTTTTCCAATTATTATCGTAAGTTTATTAAAAAAATGGCCATTATCGCCAAACCATTAACAGATCTTACCAAGAAAGGGGCGGATCTAGTCAATTGGTCTGAGGAAACCATTGAAGCCTTCGAGAATCTTAAAAGAAGTCTTAGTAGTGCCCCAGTCTTAATTCAACCCAATCTGGAGGAACCTTTTATGGTGGAGGTAGATGCCTCTGAGGATGGAGTAGGGGCAGTATTGTCCCAAGGACCCTCTAACTTCCCTAACCTCAGACCCTGTTCCTTTTTCTCCAGAAAATGTTCCCCTACAGAAAGAAATTATGATATTGGAAACCATGAGTTGCTAGCTATTAAGTGGGCATTTGAGGAATGGAGACATTTTTTGGAGGGGGCAAAACATAGAATTACCGTTCTTACTGATCATAAGAATTTGTTATTTCTTGAGTCCGCTAAGTGTCTAAACCCTCGTCAAGCCAGATGGGCATTATTCTTTACTCAATTTATTTTCCCATTACTTACAGGCCAGGAAGTAAGAACATAAAGGCCGATGTCTTGTCAAGATATTTTACTGCCTTTCAGTCTTCCGATACCCCTCCAGAACCCATCCTTCCAGCCAATATCATCATGGCATCATTATCCTCGAATTTGGCCTCTGATATTGAATCAGCTCAACATCTAGCGCCTGCACATACACCTTCAGATAAGTTATTCGTTCCCGTGCATTTTTGGCTCCAATTGTTGGCTGAGTGTCATGATTCAGTTTTATGTGGTCACCTTGGCATGGAAGGCACTCGTGAGTTGGCTTCACGGGATCCCGGAAAATATTCTTTCTGACAGAGGAATTCAATTTGTTTCTAAATTCTGGAGAAACTTGGGATTTCTTTGGCCTTTTCGTCTGCTTTTCACCCCGAGACTAATGGTCAGACGGAACGACTAAATCAGACTCTTAAGCAAATTTTTAAGATCCTACATCTCTGAAAATCAACATGTGTGGGTAAAATATCTTTCGCTGGCGGAATTTGCTATAAATAACCGTGTGAATTCTTCTACTGGGGTTTCCCCTTTCTTTTGTAACCTTGGAATCCATCCTCGATTTAACTGTAGCTCGTTGATACCTTCATCTAATCCTGAAGCTGATAGAGTAACTTCTGAACTGTGCACAGTTTGGGCACGAGTCCAAGTGAACCTGCAAAAAGCCCGAGAACAACAAAAACGGATTGCGTTCTAAGGGGGTTAATTTTGAGCTTGGTGACAGGGTCTGGTTGTCTACTCGGAATCTACCGTCTTCTAGGAAACTGGCGCCACGGTTTGTTGGGCAGTATGAGATTATTGCCGTTATTAATCCTGTATCTTTTAGATTGAGATTGCCTGACTCATTTTGTGTTCATAATGTTTTCCATAAATCGTTGCTTAATAAATATATTCCACCCATTGTTCCGTTGCAGTCAGCTCCTCCTCCCATACAAATTGACGATAAAGAGGAGTTTGTAGTCTCCAGAATTGTGGATGTTAGAAAGGTCCGAAACTCCTGGCAGTACCTTGTCCACTGGAAGGGCTGTGGACCCGAGGAGAGGTCTTGGGTCCTAGCTACTGAGATCCACGCCCTGAGACTCATCAAGAAGTTTCATGATGAGCATCCTGGGAGATTTGTACCGGGCTTGGGTCCGGTGTCCCCTTGTAAAAGGGGGGTACTGCAACGGGGCGCCGAAGGTGCACTCGGTCTCCCATCAGCCGCAGACCTGCTGCTTAGCTTCGGGGGCAAGGATCTGTGTTCGGCCTCATTCCCAGGGGGGCGGCTTTGCTAGCTGGGAGGCTCCCTGCTCCTAGGTCTGCCTTGAGCGCCGAGCTGATCACTCGGTGCTCGACTTGTCTGTCTGTCGGTCATGTGACGCTGGCCACGTCACATGACCTTCACTCCCCACTATAAATACAGGCAACCTGCTGGCTACAGGTTGCCTGTGATACTGGTCCATTGGTGCTTCCTTGTTCCTTGGTTCTAGTCTGCGGCTGCTTGTTCTGATTGACCTTCTGACCTTGTGACCTCGGCTCGTTCTTTGACCTCGACTCCGTCTCATCCTATGTACGTATTTGCTCTCCTGGTTTGACCTCGGCTCTGACTATTGACCTTACATTTGCCCGCTCAATTTGTATTCCCGCTTCTCCTGGTTCTGACCCTTGGCTTGTTGACCTTCCGTATCTTTCCTCTGTGCACTTACGTAAGTAAGGGACCGTTGCGCAGTTACGCCCCGTCACCTAGGGCGGGTAGTGTAAGTAGGCAGGGACAGGGGTTGAGGGTGGAGCATATTCACAGCTCCCTGGGGCCTGTCCTGTAAGGCTACATTCACACGATGGCCATGAAAAACTAATACACTGTCCATTTTTAAACCATTTTGCATCCATTTTCTGTGCGTCTGAATTCAATTGGCTTTTCTTTTTTTATCACAACCACTGCAGTGCCCTGGGTATACATATAATGTCCCCATAGTGCCACCAGGTATATAAATGCCCCCATTAGGGCTCCCCTGAGGAAGCAAGATGCGAAACGCGTGTCAGGGTCTGAGCCACATTGCTTAAGGGAAAAGACATTTGCGTCCATGCCAGTCACTGTAAGAACCAGCCTTGACAAGGCTGGTTCTTCTCCTTATCAGTCAGATGTTGCCCCTGTACGGGACGCAGAATAATGCTGTCAGAGAAAAGTGGGACAAATGACATGGACAAGGAAAGTAAAAAATGAACTTAAAGGGCTTCTGTCAGCCCACTAAACCGTTTTTTTTTTTGTTTACGAATAATCCCTACACTGCGAGCTCCCTATACATAAGTTAAATAATCATTTTGGTTCAGTAGAATTTTATAAAAAGCTATTTTTAAAATATGTAAATTACCTTGCTACCAGCAAGTAGGGCGGCTACTTGCTGGTAGCAGCCGCATCCTCCGATCCTAATGACGCCCCCTCCGCATTGTGATTGACAGGGCCAGGGAACGGAATCGTTCTCTACTGGCCCTGCCTGTTTGCATTCAAAATCCGGCGCCTGCGCACATTGAAGATAGGTACGGCCGCGGCGCAGGCGCCGGATTTTGAATGCAAACAGGCAGGGCCAGTAGAGAACGATTCCGTTCCCTGGCCCTGTCAATCACAATGCGGAGGGGGCATCATTAGGATCGGAGGATGCGGCTGCTACCAGCAAGTAGCCGCCCTACTTGCTGGTAGCAAGGTAATTTACATATTTTAAAAATAGCTTTTTATAAAATTCTACTGAACCAAAATGATTATTTAACTTATGTATAGGGAGCTCGCAGTATAGGGATTATTAGTAAACCCCAAAAAAAAAAAAAACGTTTAGTGGGCTGACAGAAGCCCTTTAAGAACTTCTATGCAGTGAGCTCTTCCTCTTAGGCCTTCTGAGTTAATGTCAGAGTATGGGTGAGGTTGTACAGAAAGATAAAACCTGGCAGAATGTAAGCGTAGCAATCCCCATTGGAGGCTGGTTAGAAGTAAAATGCTGGAAAGAGATTTGCAAATGTATGAGTGCAAAGGAGATAGGTGAGTGAAGCATGAGGTTCAGACACAATACACATTATTATTTTAGGATATTTGAAGGGGAGTGTACAATTGACATTTGGTCGCATTAAACCCTCTTGTTTACATATAGATATCTACATAATAACAGTAGATATCTATATGTAAATCATTATTTTTAGGAGTGGAAACAGATAATCCAACAGGCAAAGATACTTGCACACTTCCTAGAAATTGTCCCACGGTAAGGCCTCTTTCAGACGGGCGTTGCGGGAAAATGTGCGGGTGCCGGGCAGCGCGATCAAGTGGACTAAGGTGAGTTAAATTATTTTTTATTTATTTTTAACCCCTCCAGCGCTATTGTACTATGCATTCTATATTCAGAATGCTATTATTTTCCCTTATAACCATGTTATAAGGGAAAATACTAATGATCGGGTCTCCATCCCGATCGTCTCCTAGCAACAGTGCGTGAAAATTGCACTTGCTTGCGGATGCTTGCGATTTTCACGCAACCCCATTCATTTCTACGGGGCCTGCGTTACGTGAAAAACGCACAAAATAGAGCATGCTGCGATTTTCACGCAACGCATAAGTGATAAGAGCCCCATAGAAATGAATGGGTCGGTATTCAGTGCGAGTGCAATGCGTTCAACTCACGCATCGCATCCGCGCGGAATACTCGCCCGTGTGAAAGGGGCCTAATAGTTTTTGTTTACACAAGGAAACCAAAAATATACTTAGGTTGGCCTTTTACAAAATGTTTGGCTGCCGCTATAAGGAAGACTTTGAGTTTGTCGGCATTTGGCCTACCGATGGGTCCCTCTGGGAGCAGCAGGTACTTATACCCTATCTAGACTGACAACAGCCACCTTTGTGATAACTCAGAGCAAGGCAAATCCCAATGTTATCCCACACCATACTTTACATTGATAAAATAGACAGGCTGATAATACACCATGCCTAGATATCTCTGGTAGCTGTGGTATTAGTGGCTGGTTAATGAGAATATTGCATACACTCTTATAGTTATTGATTGTAGCAGTAGAAGTATATTTATGCTGCTTTATTGATTTAGAAATGCTTCTGTAAATTACAAAAATGTGTAGATTAGGTAACTAAGGCGAAGGTGCATCAACCATATAAGCAGGAAATTGGAGCAGAAATTAAAACGCCCTGAAAAAGGTGACATGTGCCCTCTGGAGGTCAGTGGTTTGGGAATGGGGTGATGAAAGGTACCTCATAAGTCCTCTTGCCCTAGGAGGTTCCAGGACCGACTGGAGAGAAAGAGTATCCTCCCTGACAAGGAAGGAGCATATGTACCGAAGGAAACAGAGATTTAAAAAAATAAACTAAAGAGGGGTTTATGAGAATATATTTCTCATGGGAAATGTTTATATTATTTAGACTTTGGTCACTGTTGAGACTTTGTGGCATGGGAACATCTATTCTGTAAGTAGGGGAAAATTCAATGATCACCTTTTGCCTGCTGGTCGAATTCACAAGGGTCTGTAATGTGAGCTCCGTGACTGTTATCTACACTCATATTTTATATGCATGTATAGTACTGAAACTATTCTTTTGATGCGCTCCAATTATGGTATGAAGTACCTGGCCAATCAGAATGAAAAGGATTGCCCATCAGCAGCAAATTTTCTGAAGAAGAACTTTTATGTAGATGATGGTCTTATAAGTCCAGAGTCCACAGAATCTGCAATCAAACTAGTGAAAAAAGCAGTCATAGTTATGTGCAAGAGGAAACCTGCGCCTTCATAAATTCATCTCAAACAACAGAGAGGTACTGGAATCCATCAGTGACTCTGAACGTGCATCAACAATGAAGAATGTAGATACTAATTATGATCATCTTCCAGTTCAGAACGTACTTGGCTTGGGACGGAATGTAGAGAATGACAAGTTATTCTTTGAAGTATCTATTAAAGAGAAAGTTGCAACTAGACGTACCATTCTTTCCGCAGTGGCTTCTATATATGATCCATTAGGATTCTTGGCCCCAGTAATCCTCAGAGCAAAATAAATACTACAAGAATTATGCAGACAGAAGTTGGGATGGGATGAGCCCATACCTGAAAATTTGAGGCCAAGGTGGGAGAGTTGGAAAAGAGATTTGCAAAATTTGAAAGAAGTTCAGATACCCAGATGTTTTGTACCTCATGATTTCGGAAAATACAAGAAAATAGAACTTCATCAGTTTTCAGATGCCAGTAGATATGGTTATGGTCAGTGCTCCTACATAAGAGTGATAGGAGAAGAAAATATACACTCTGCCCTGGTTATGGGAAAGGCTAGAGTTGCACCTACCAGTATTCAGACAATACCAAGACTTGAACTGACAGCAGCTGTTGTTTCAGCATCAGTAAGCAAGTTTCTGAGAGAAGAATTGGAATTGAAAATAGATGAAAAATATTTTTGGACAGACTCACAAGTTGTCCTAGGATACATAAACAACGAAGTTCAAAGATACCATATCTTTGTCACCAACAGAGTTGAGAAAATTCAGGAAATAACAAATCCAGAACATTGGTATCACATCGCAACAAAGCATAACCCAGCAGATCATGCTTCAAGAGGCCTGAATGTAACAGAACTGAAAAATTCTAACTGGTTGACCAGTCCAGAGTTCCTTTGGGAAAATTGATTATTGATCATTACCACAACAAATCCTTGAATCGAGGAAGAAGCTTTACCCAAAGCTGTTTGAGAGAAGGTGGTTACTGGATAGTAAAAGGAAGCAAAGTATATAAGTAAATGTGTAGTCTGCAGAAAGGCACGTAGACCTACCGAAGAGCAAAGAATGGCAGATTTACCGGCAGATCGTGTAAGCCCATCACCACCATTTCTTTATAGCGGAATGGATTGCTGAATACAGTTCCTATGTTTATGCAAAAGCAGAGTTATTTACTGTGACTTCATGTTTGGATGTCATGTAACAGTATATATTGTGTTCACAGAAGCAGAAAAAATAATATGCCTTTAAGAATTCATTATACGGATGTAAGGTAAGCTCAATGACACAGCAGACACAACAGAAAGCATAGAGTTAAACTGTTGTTACTGAGCCGAAGGTAAGGCCAATCACAGCCAGCCTCACACTGCCCAGGAGTTTTGATCAATTACAGCGAGCCTCACACACAACTTGTGTAGGAAATCCCTTAGCTGGAATCATTATTCACCAGAGAGAGGAGCTGAACAGACACAGTTCCAGTAAGAGCTGAGTTTTATGGGAACAAGAGGCCAAAATAGGTATTTAGAACAGTTATATATGTTCCTATTGTTAGTATTGTGTTTAGAACTGTATAGTGAACTAGTTATGTATGTGTTTACTTACAGTTCCACCAAACCAAATTTCAACCATACAAATTGCAACCAAATTGCATACAATCATACAATCCAAACAAATTGCATACAAATGTGAACTGCTCATACCAGATGTCACGGATGGTGTTGCAGAAAACTAGAAGATACAAATAAAGATCCGACTGACTTGATCCCAAACTAAGGAACATAAGGGTGAGCCCTATAAAAGCCCTAGAGCTCTCCCTGACTGCTCAGCCCATGCAAAGATCTTTATGATAGACAATTGCATGCCCTCGTACCTAGACTGTGTGACACCTGAAAACCCTATAATAGTGAGGGGACACGGCCACCGGCTCCCTACACTTAATACAGAGGGAGTAAGGGTCATCTAGGATCAAGCCAACAGGAAAACACAAATAAAGGAACAGACTTACTGAGGACCCAGCAGTTGCAGCATCTAGCAGTGAGCACAATCCAGGAAGCTGTATAAACCGCAAAGTGATGCAGTATGGGAGGGGATATAAAGGAATGCAATCAGTGCAACTAGACGACAGCTGAGAGGGAAACGAGATGACAAAACAAAAAAACAAAAGAACCTCAAGCAATAGGTACTGAAGAACGTCTGTCAGAGCTTCTCAGATATCTAGCGGTGACAGTACCCCTCCTTCTACGAGTGGACTCCGGAAAATCAGAGCCCACCTTCTCAGGATGGGACCTATGGAAAGCCCTGATGAGACGAGTGGCCTTAATGTCCGCCACTGGGACTCACATCCTCTTCTCAGGACCATAACCCTCCCAATGAATGAGGTACTGGAGAGAACCGCGGATAATGCGAGAATCCACAAACCTAGAGACCTGAAATTCAAGATTACCATCAACCACAATCGGAGGAGGAGGCAAAGAGGAGGGTACAGTGGGTTGGACATAAGGTTTTAACAATGACTTGTGAAAAACATTATGGATCTTCCAAGTCTGAGGAAGATCAAGACGAAAGGCAATGGGATTGATGACAGACAGAATCTTGTAAGGCCCAATAAACTTAGGACCCAACTTCCAGGAGAGAACCTTCAATTTGATATTCTTAGTAGACAACCACACCAGATCACCCACATTCAGGTCCGGACCAGGCACACGTCTCTTATCCGCCACACGCTTATATCTCTCACTCATCCTCCTCAGATTACCCTGAATCTTTTGCCAAATAAATGACAAAGACGAGGAAAATCTCTCCTCATCAAGTAAACCAGAAGACCCGTCTCCAGAGAATGTCCCAAACTGCGGATGAAACCCATATGCACCAAAGAATAGTGACTTATCCGAGGACTCCTGGCGACGGTTATTTAAAGTAAACTCCGCAAGGGACAAAAAGGAACACCAATCCTCCTGATTCTCAGTCACAAAACAGCGCAGATATGTCTCCAGATTCTGATTGACTCGCTCTGTCTGGCCATTCGACTACGGGTGAAAAGCAGAAGAGAACGATAACCGAACCCCCAAGCGAGAACAGAAGGCCTTCCAGAATCTGGAAACAAACTGCGTGCCCCTATCCGAGACTATGTCTGAATGAATGCCATGCAGTTTGACAATGTGATCAACAAATGCCTGCGCCAGCGTTTTAGCATTGGGTAACCCAGGAAAAGGAATAAAATGCACCATTTTGCTAAA
The DNA here is from genome assembly GCF_014858855.1 of Bufo gargarizans. Taxonomy (NCBI): domain Eukaryota; kingdom Metazoa; phylum Chordata; class Amphibia; order Anura; family Bufonidae; genus Bufo; species Bufo gargarizans. Next base: position 534,494,419 of record NC_058083.1, on the reverse strand, counting down.
ACGGTCTTCCACTACCAAAATCACAATCTTCCCCGAGGAACAAGGCAGGTCCGTAATGAAGTCCATGGACAGATGTGTCCAAGGACGGGAAGGAATGGGTAACGGGAGGAGAGGACCCGATGGCCGTTAATGAGGGACCTTGGCACGAGCGCAGGTCTCGAAGGCTGCCACAAAACCCTCAACCGTCTTACGAAGAGCCGGCCACCAGAATCTCCGAGCAATGAGATCCACAGTGGCTCTGCTCCCCGGGTGCCCAGCAAGGACAGTATTGTGATGCTCCTTAAAAACCTTGTGTCGTAAAGCGAGAGGCACAAACAACCTCCCAGGAGGACAAAGATCAGGAGCCTCTGCCTGGGCAGCCTGATCCTCTGCCTCTAAATCAGGGTAAAGAGCAGAGACGACCACCCGTTCAGCCAAAATGGGACCCGGGTCTTCAAAGTTCCCCCCTCCCGAAAAACAACGTGACAGGGCATCGGCCTTCATATTTTTAACCCCAGGGCGGAACGAGACAACAAAATTAAACCTGGAAAAGAATAAAGACCATCTGGCCTGTCTCGGGTTAAGACGCTTGGCTGACTCCAAGTAGGCCAGATTCTTATGGTCGGTAAACACGGTAATAGGGTGTCTGGCTCCCTCTAGCCAATGGCGCCATTTCTCCAAAGCTAATTTGATGGCCAACAACTCCCTATCTCCCACATTGTAATTTCTCTCTGCGGAGGAGAGTTTCTTTGAGAAAAAGGCACACGGTCGCCATTTGGCAGGAGATGGACCCTGAGACAAGACCGCACCCACACCAACCTCAGAAGCGTCCACCTCAACAATGAAAGGTAGAGAGACATCAGGTTGTACCAAGGTGGGAGCGGAAGCAAAACTCTCTTTGATACTAGAAAAGGCCTTACGCGCATCTACCGACCAGGAGGAAAAATCCACCCACTTTCTAGTCATATTAGTGAGTGGCTTAACAACAGAGGAATAATTCAAAATGAACTTCCTGTAATAATTGGCAAAACCCAAAAAGCGCATCAGCGCCTTCTGATTCTCAGGAAGCTCCCAATCAAGCACCGCGTGGACCTTCTCAGGGTCCAATGCAAAAACCAGAAGCGGAGAGAAGAAAACCCAGAAATTGAATTTCTGGAACCGCAAACACACATTTTTCCAGTTTAGCGTACAATTTATTCTCCCGCAGAATGAGCAAGACCTGACATAGGTGGTCCCTATGAGTTCTGAAATAAGGAGAAAAAATCAAAATGTCATCTAGATACACTAGTACAAATTTCCCCATTACATGATAAAAAATGCTGTTCACAAAATGTTGGAAGACGGCTGGAGCATTCATCAAACCAAAGGGCATAACCAAATTCTCCAAATGGCCCTCAGGAGTATTGAAGGCCGTCTTCCATTCATCCCCTTCCTTGACCCTGACCAGGTTGTATGCCCCTCTCAAATCTAACTTAGAAAAAACTTTTGCCCCAACAATCTGGTTAAACAGGTCCGGGATCAGAGGAAGCGGATAAGGGTCACGAATTGTGATAGTGTTCAGCTCCCTGAAATCCAGACATGATCTTAAAGAACCATCTTTTTTCTTAACAAAGAAAAAACCAGCGGCAACAGGTGACTTCGAGGGTCATATGTGTCCCTTTCTCAGGCTCTCAGAGATATACGTACGCATAGCGACCCTTTCAGGTTGGGAGAGATTGTATAAACGAGATTTAGGCAGCTTGGTGCCTGGGATGAGATTAATAGGGCAATCGTACTCCCGGTGAGGGGGAAGCTCCTGGACACCACTCTCTGAAAACACATCCGAAAATTCTGAGAGAAAAGATGGTAGAGTCTTGGTAGAAACCTCTGAAAGAGACGCCAAGAGGCAATGCCAATTGCTTGCCAATCAATGGTGGGATTATGTTTGGTGAGCCAAGGTTGCCCCAACACTAGAGGCGTAGGTAATCCACTTAGGACGAAACAAGAGACATCCTCAACATGAGCATCACCCACAGTCAAACGGATATTGTGAACTATGCCCTTTAACGATTTTTGAGAAAGTGGAGCGGAATCGATAGCAAAAACAGGTATATCTTTTCCCAAAGTGCATACCTGGAAACCATGTGTTATAGCAAACTGATTATCAATGAGATTGACAGCTGCTCCACTATATACAAAAATCTCTCAAAAAATGTTCTTGCTCTCTAGCGCCACCCTGGCAGGTTGGACAAAACCGGAACTACAAGCAAACAGAAAAGCTTCAATTTCCGCATCAACCTTGCCAATGGTAACAGATGGAAAGCTTTTAGAGGATTTTTTTCTTTTAGTTTCTTTATTACCCTCAAAATTCTCCCTAAATCTTCTAGAGGGGCAAACATTTGCCAAATGATTTATACCTCCACAACAGAAACAAACCCTGCCCTGAGAGCTGAATCTTCTACTATCAGAGGCAAGCAAACCCATCTGCATGGTTTCCTGCTCAGTGGGGATTGAGAGAGACTGAGACCCCTGCGCACTGAATGAGACCGCCGCACTGTCCCTGGACTGAGTATGACAGGAAGGAGTGATCTCGCTTCTCTCTCTAAGACGCCTGTCAATACGAACAGCCTGAGACATGGCAGACTGCAAGGAGGCAGGTCTCTCATGAAAAGCAAATGCATCTTTTAATCCCTCCGAAAGACCATAGCAAAATTGACTTCGGAGTGCAGCATCATTCCAACCAGTATCAGCTGCCCATCTCCGAAATTCTGAACAGTATATATCAGCAGACTGTTTACCTGACTGGCATAAAAGGCGCAGTTTAGATTCAGCCAGAGCAATACGATCCAGGTTATCATATATCTGACCCAGGGCTGCAAAAAAATCATCCACCGATCGGAGGGGCCGTGCCCCCACCGGCAGTGAAAAGGCCCAAGACTGCGCATTATCCCTGAGCAGCAAGATGATGATCCCCACCCTCTGCTCCTCATCACCAGAGGAATGGGAAAGTAGACGAAAATGGAGTTTGCAAGCCTCTTTAAAACTAACAAAATTCTCACTACCCCCGGAGAACGTATCAAGACGCGAGATCTTAGGCTCAGAACAAACTCCATGAACGCAATTTGAACCAGTCACCTGAAACTGAGATACAGTTTTACGGAGATCTGCTACCTCCAGTGAAAGACCCTGCATGCGTTCAGTCAAGAGTGAAACCGGATCCATGCTTAAGACGGTTTTGGCGGTCTATAATGTCACGGATGTTGTTGCAGAAAACTAGAAGATACAAATAAAGATCCGACTGACTTGATCCCAAACTAAGGAACATAAGGGTGAGCCCTATAAAAGCCCTAGAGCTCTCCCTGACTGCTCAGCCCATGCAAAGATCTTTATGATAGACAATTGCATGCCCTCGTACCTAGACTGTGTGACGCCTGAAAACCCTATAATAGTGAGGGGACACGACCACCGGCTCCCTACACTTAATACGGAGGGACTCAGGGTCACCTAGGATCAAGCCAACAGGAAAACGCAAATAAAGGAACAGACTTACTGAGGACCCAGCAGTTGCAGCATCTAGCAGTGAGCACAATCCAGGAAGTTGTATAAACCGCAAAGTGATGCAGTATGGGAGGGGATATAAAGGGATGCAATCAGTGCAACTAGACGACAGCTGAGAGAGGGAAACGAGATGACAGAACGAAACCAAAACAAAAGAACCTCAAGCAAGAGGTACTAATAAACGTCTGTCAGAGCTTCTCAGATATCTGGCGGTGACACCAGATCATAAGCAATTGTATATAGTAAAGCAAGTGAACTATTTGTTAACCTCAGATATACCTCTCAGAGAGATCATAAAGTGCTTAAATAACTTAAAGTTAGAGTACAGATACTGAAGAGAGAAATATAGCCACCATTTTATGTTGAATGACAAGATTGAATACTTTAACCACCATCTTATGCATACCGCCATTTTGTGATATCTTTTCAACACATGTTATGTACATGAACTATCTGCTGCAGAGGCGGCAGTGTTATACAGTATATGAAGAAAAGTTAATAAAGAAGTTATTTCAAGCATTTAGTGTGCTCTTTAAACCTACAGTTTCCATAGAACAGCGCTAGAGGAATTACAGAGTACTAGTGTCACGAGACGCCGGGGCGCTCGCTCTCCTCAGCGCCACCGGCGTCCCGCTTCTGTTCAGGAGCGAGGACGCACACAGCGTCCTCGTCTCCTTGGTCATAGGGGGGCGGGATGGACCGGCCGCGCATGTCTTCTCCGCGTGGCCGGCGGCCCCAGTTCCCCCAGCAACCAGGCGAGGTCTGAGCACCGAGCTGGGCACTCGGTGCTCAGCTGTACTTCCTGGTGCGGGTCATGTAATGCTGGCCACGTCACATGATCCCAGCTAACTAGTATTAAACAGGCAGCCTGCTGGCCACAGGTTGCCTGTTAATTTAGGTTTCCTGGCGATTTGTTTGTTACATGCATACAATCCTTTGCCTGCTCCTCCTGTACTGTGAATCTCTCCTGGTATTTTGACCTTGGCTTCCACCTGACTATTCTTTGCGGACTCCTGTTGTGCTTCTCTACTCTCCTGGTATTTGACCCCGGCTTCTCCTGACCATTCTTTGCTTATCCCTCTGTACTGCGTTGCTCTCTTGGTTTTGTCCCGGTCCGTTCACTATCCGTTATTTGTCTTGTTTGTCCTTCCCACACGTATCCTAAGTTAGGGACTGCCGTCCAGTTGCCCCTGTCATCAGGACTTGTATGGCAAGTAGGCAGGGCCAGGGGTGAGGGTGGAGCGCAGTGGTCACTATGCTCCTCCCTGTGTGTGTGTGTGTGTGTGTGTGTGTGTGTGTGTGTGGACGTGACCGTTACAACTAGACAGTCTGGTTACACAAAAAAGTCCAAAATAGCAAAATTCTTCTAATGCCACAGCGCAAAAGGCACTTCATAGCGCTGCGCCTGCCACAATCCATGCCTGGTTAATTTTAATGAACGTGAGCTTGTCCATGTTGGCTGTGGACAGGCGGATGCGCCTGTCCATGATCACCATGCCACCTCCCGCCGTGCTTAGCACACGTTCAGACAATACACTTGCTGCAGAGCAGGCCAGCACCTCTAGGCGTAAAGGGCAAGCTCAGGCCATGTGCCCAATTTGGAGACCCAGAAGTTAAATGGGGCAGACCCATCATTCAGTACTTGCAGACGTGTTGTCACGGCTGAGGATGGGGGAAATCCTCAGCCGTGTGATGTCAGAGGATGTCCGGTCGCTGCTTGGCCAGGACCACAGCACTAAGGAGCAGGTCACCTCCTATTGCGTCCCTAACGCTGACCCTGTCTCCTGTCAGTATGAGCCGACCTTGATGGTAGGAGGGCTCATACGCCGGAACCTAAAGTCCCTACAAGCCCTCAAGTCGGCCCTGACCTAGGTGACAGAGTAGGACAACCCACTCCTCCAAGACAGGGAGGATCCGGAGTCCCAAAGGCCAAGCTGTAGAGAAAAGGGGAACACAAATGCAAACCAATGTATATGGCAGGTGCTGCACTAGTTCCAGCCACCTGCCACAGCCCTGCTGACTGGACCAGTGTGCAGGAAATCTGAAGTCCACAAATACATCCACACACCGGAACCCAGATACATGGCAGCACAGAAATATACAAGAAAGCATAAACCGAACATCACACAGACAAAGACAAACTGAACATAAACTTATGACCACAGTGGTGGCTCTCACAGGCAGATCAAATACACAGGAGGCTGCTCCAGCTAGCAGGGCTGAAGCAACCTACTGACGCCTGCAAGAGACTCAGGCTATATAGGCCAAAAGGCCACACCCACCGGTCAACCACACCCAGTGACATCACACTCACTGGGAAGGAAGTTAACCCTTCCAGCACACAGAAGGGAAAACACACATATAAGGGGAAGTGCACACAAAACATAATACACCGTGCACACAACACACACACCTAACAAAAAGGGAGTCAGGTGAGACCGCATGCCAGGGCAGCAAGCTGCCTAGCGACGCTCAGGCTGCTCTGCTGCAAAATACCACGCTAGTTGCCTGCGGCAACCACAAGTGAGGCTACACACCAGCGGCCCTCACCCATGGTTGAATACCCATAGAAAACCGCAGGCAACCGCATGCGGTCAAGGAGTCACGGTCATGGGCATGGCCGTGACACTCCCACCCCTCAAAGCCCCCCCACCAAAAAAAAAAACAAACAAAAGTGGTGAGGAACTCACATAGGGGATGGGAGAAGGGGACGTCCACTCTCAGGACATGGTTCCCAGGAGGTCACTGTCAGCTGCATCCTCTCCCAGCCCACACTAGCCAGTCCGACGAGGCCTGCAGCCCGCACCAGCGACAAGGGAATGGAACCACAGAGAGTGGACGAGGGGACTCTCCACTAACGTCCCCACTCCAGTCGCTGCCAGCAGACACTCCTAACCAGCACGCAGCCGGACCACTTACGGAGTGCTGCCAGCAAACGACCAGAGATGGGAACATGGAGAGGGACGAGGGATCACCAACACGGACACGGAAGGTAAGGTGGCGGGGAATAAGCCACCAACCGTGCCGTTAACGGTGATCCCCCCGGGACGTTCTCCCTCCGGAGAACGCGCATGCAGGCCACAAAGGTATGGCACTGCATGCTGCACCCTCTTCCGAAGGTGTGCAAAAGCACACACCAAATAAACACCACGTGCACCAAATAAACACCACGTGGAATAAAATCAGGGGGACGCCAAACGAGGCAACGGTGAAGGGAAGGCGGGGAAACGCCACTCACCGCGCTGTCAGAGGCGAAACCCCCAGAACGCTCTCCCTCCGAAGAGCGCGCATGCACCCCATCCGCAGACGGCGGTGCATGCTTTACCCTCTTTCGAGGGAATCGCCACATGAGATGCCGCTGTGGTCATACTGTCACGGCTGAGGATGGGGAAAATCCTCAGCCGTGTGTTGTTAGAGGATGTCCGGTCGCTGCTTGGCCAGGACCACAGCACTAGGGAGCAGGTCACCTCCTATTGCGTCCCTAACGCTGACCCTGTCTCCTGTCAGTATGAGCCGACCTTGATGGTAGGAGGGCTCATACGCCGGAACCTAAAGTCCCTACAAGCCCTCAAGTCGGCCCTGACCTAGGTGACAGAGTAGGACAACCCACTCCTCCAAGACAGGGAGGATCCGGAGTCCCAAAGGCCAAGCTGTAGAGAAAAGGGGAACACAAATGCAAACCAATGTATATGGCAGGTGCTGCACTAGTTCCAGCCACCTGCCACAGCCCTGCTGACTGGACCAGTGTGCAGGAAATCTGAAGTCCACAAATACATCCACACACCGGAACCCAGATACATGGCAGCACAGAAATATACAAGAAAGCATAACCCGAACATCACACAGACAAAGACAAACTGAACATAAACTTGTGACCACAGTGGTGGCTCTCACAGGCAGATCAAATACACAGGATGCTGCTCCAGCTAGCAGGGCTGAAGCAATCTACTGAAGCCTGCAAGAGACTCAGGCTATATAGGCCAAAAGGCCACACCCACCGGTCAACCACACCCAGTGACATCACACTCACTGGGAAGGAAGTTAACCCTTCCAGCACACAGAAGGGAAAACACACATATAAGGGGAAGTGCACACAAAACATAATACACCGTGCACACAACACACACACCTAACAAAAAGGGAGTCAGGTGAGACCGCATGCCAGGGCAGCAAGCTGCCTAGCGACGCTCAGGCTGCTCTGCTGCAAAATACCACGCTAGTTGCCTGCGGCAACCACAAGTGAGGCTACACACCAGCGGCCCTCACCCATAGAAAACCGCAGGCAACCGCATGCGGTCAAGGAGTCACGGTCATGGGCATGGCCGTGACACGTGTGCACACGTACTGTTCCACCATGTTGCTGAAACGCTGCCTCCTGCTAAGACAGTCCGTATCAGATGGTGGTGTTGTATATTGTGGCGTGCAGACAAAGTTTTTCCACATTTTGGCCATGCTAACCAACTCTTCTGAGGTGCTGAGTAGTGATGAGCGGCAGGGGTGATATTTGAATTTGCGATATTTTGTGAATATTTTGTGAATATTTTGTAGAATATTCATTGAATATTCTTGAATTCGAATATTCGTTATATTCTACGATTTTTTTACTCGAAAAATCAACAAGGTAATGATCGTGTAATATGCGAATTCTCGAAATGCAAATTTTTATAGCAAATTTTTCAAGTGCCGAGTAAAAACATGATTCCTCCCTGCTTCTTGCTTGTGTCATAGCACTATATCGAATATATTAGTTTTTTTAAAATATTCATAATATTCTAAAACAAGAATATATAGGAATACAGCGAAAATTTCAAAAAAAAAAAAAGAATGTAGAGCAATTTAGCTAAGGGTACTTTCACACTTGCGGCAGGACGGATCCGACAGGCTGTTGACCATGTCGGATCCGTCCTGCGGCTATTTCGCCGTGCCGCCGGACCGCCGGTCCATCCCCATTGACTATAATGGGGACGGGGGCGGAGCTCCGGTGCAGCACGGCGGTGCACAGCGAAAAGCCGCCGGACTAAAATTACTGCATGTCAGGCTTTTTAGTCCGGCGGCTTTTGCCGTGCACCGCCGTGCTGCGCCGGAGCTCCGCCCCCGTCCCCATTATAGTCAATGGGGACGGAGCGGCGGAACGGCGAAATAGCCGCAGGACGGATCCGACACGGTGAACAGCCTGTCGGATCCGCCCCGCCGCAAGTGTCAAAGTAGCCTTATATAGTGCTATAATCTTTTTTTTTTTAATAGTTGTAATTTTTTTCCAATCTGAACTTCAGATGAGAAAAAAATAACTATTAGACAAAGAAGATTATAGCACTATATTAGCTAAATTGCTCTATATTTGTTTATTTAGAATATTCGCTATATTGCTATATATTCTTGTTTTAGAATATTATGAATATTCGAAAAAACTAATATATTCGATATAGTGCTATATATATTTGTTTTTTAGAATATTCATCATTTTTCCCATTTAAACTCATGATTCCTCCCTGCTTCTTGCTTGTGGACTAATGAGTCATTGGCCCACAAGCAAGAAGCAGGGAGGAATCATGTTTTTACTCAGCAATTAAAAAAATTTGCGATAGAAATTCGCATTCCGAAAATTCCCAATAAAAAAAATCTCAAGTATTCGAAATTACGAATATATATCACTATATTCTAAATATTGGCAAATTTTTGAAGTATCTAAATTCGCGATACAAATTTGCAATTCGAATATTCGTTATCAACACTAGTGCTGAGTGTGTCCCTGCTGCGTTGGCGACTTCCTCCTCCGTCGCCTCGTGCTTCCACTTAGCCCCCGCTGTCAGGTAGGAATGCCAATAGTAGCGCCTCTACCAGCGTTCGCTTGTACTCGCGCATCTTCAGTTCACGCTCTAGTGATGGAAGTAAAGATGGCATGTTGTCCTTGTAGCGGGGATCCAGCAGGGTGGCCACCTAGTAATCAGCACTGGTTAGAATGTGGGCAACTCGGCGGTCGTTGCGCAGGCATTGCAGCATGTAGTCGCTCATGTGTGCCAGGCTGCCCAGAGGCAACGACAAGCTGTCCTCTGTGGGAGGTGTATTGTCTGTGTCATCTGTATCCCTCAGCCATGCTCGAATGATGCCATGAGCTGATTTGGGTGCCACCTTGCTGCGAACGGAGATCCTTCTTCTTATCCTTCTCAACTTCCAAAACTGTCCCCTGGCTGGACAGTTGGGTACCTGGCCGCTGTTGGTGCAGTAACCCATCCTCAGAGCTACCTGTGGATGACTGGCCTGATAACTGTGGGAATGATCCCTGTTCCTCCTCCTCTTCCTCCTGTGCCAAATCCTCATCCATCAAGGAGACATAGAAGTGGGATAGTAAGGGTGATGACGGCGTCATCACCACTGGCCATGTTGGTAGAGTACTCGAAACAGCGCAACTCTGCACACAAGTCCCCAATGGAGGCCGCAGAGCGGCTCACTCATGCGTGCTGCAGCTGAAACTCCACTATCGCCTGCTGCTGCTCGCACAGTCTCTCCAGCATGTGCAAGGTGGAGTTCCACCTTATGGGTACATCGCATCTGAGACGGTGAGTGGGAAGGCCGAAGTTACGCTGCAGTGCAGACAGGCGAGCAGCATCAGGGTGCCGAAAGAGCGCACAGATGGCCCTCACTTTCTAGCAGCTCTGACATATCGGGGTAATTCTTGAGGAACCTCTGCACCACCAAGTTCAGCACATGCAACGGGGACAGGGGATGTGCATCAAACCGACTAGCCCCAGAGCTGCTACAAGATCTCTCCCGTTGTCGCACACCACCAGGCCTGGCTTGAGGCTCAGCAGCACCAACCACTCATGTCTGTTCTTCCATGCCCGCCCACAGCTCCTGCACGGTGTGGGGTCTTTCCCCAAAACAAATGAGTTTCAGAACAGCCTGCTGTCATTTTCCCCTGGCTGTGCTGAAGTTGGTGTTGCAGGTGTTGCGCTGACGTGATAAGGAGGCAGTAGAGGAGGAGGAGACACCGAGAAACGTCCAGCAATCCTTGGTGGCGGTAGGACCCCACACTGTGCAGGAGCTGTGGGCGGGCATGGAAGAACAGTCATGAGTGGTTGCTGCTGCTAAGCCTCAAGGCAGGCCTGGTGGTGTGCGAAAACGGGAGAGATCTCGTAGCAGCTCTGGGGCTAGTTGGTTTGATGCACATCCCATGTCCGCGCTGCATGTGCTGAACTGGGTGGTGCAGAGGTTCCTCAAGAATTACCCCGATACGTCAGAGCTGCTTGAAAGTGTGGGCCGTCTGTGCGCACTTTCGGCACTCTGCTGCTGCTCACCTATCTGCACTGCAGCATAACTTCGGCCTTCCCACTCACTGCCTCATATGCAACATACACACAAGGTGGAACTCCACCTTGCACATGCTGGAGAGACTGTGCGAGCAGCAGCAGGTGATAGTGGAGTTTCAGCTGCAGCACGCACTAGTGAGTCGCTCTGCAGAACAGCAACATCTCACCACCAGCTAATGGGCCTCCATGAGGGGCTTGTGTGCAGAGTTGCGGTGTTTCGAGTACTCCACCAACATGGCCAGCGGTGATGACGCAGTCATCAGACTTACTATCCCACTTCTATTTCTCCTTGAAAAAATGCTTCAGGCACTGATGGATGAGGATGTGGCACAGGAGGAAGAGGAGGAGGAACAGGGATCATTCCCACGGTTATCAGGCCAGTAATCCACAGGTGGCTCCAAAGATGGGTTCCTGCACCAACAGCGGCCAGGTACCCAACTGTCCAGCCGGGGGACAGTTTTGGAAGTTGAGCAGAATGAAAAGGAGGTTATCCGTTCACAGCATGGTGGCACCCAAATCAGCTCATGGGCATCATTGGAACGTGGCTGAGGGATACAGATGACACAGACTATACACCTCCTACAGAGGACAGCTTGTCGTTGCCTCTGGGCAGCCTGGCACACATGCTGCAGTGCCTGCGCAACGACCGCCGAGTTGCCCACATTCTAACCGATGCTGATTACTGGGTGGCCACCCTGCTGGATCCCCACTACAAGGACAACGTGCCGTCTTTACTTCCGTCACTGGAGCGTGAGCTGAAGATATGCGAGTACAAGTGAACGCTGATAGAGACGCTACGAATGGCGTTCCCACCTGACAGCGGAGGCTCAATGGAAGCACAAGGCATAGACGACGGAGGAAGGAGCAGGGGCACTCTCAGCACCTCAGAAGAGACGGTTAGCATGGCCAAAATGTGGAAAAGCTTTGTCTGCGCACCACAATATACAGCACCACTATCTGATACGGACTGTCTTGGCAGAAGGCAGCGTTTTAGCAACATGGTCCAGCAGTACGCGTGTACACGTCTGCAAGTACTAAATGATGGGTCTGACCCATTTAACTTCTGGGTCTCCAAAATGGGCACATGGCCTGAGCTTGCCCTTTACGCATTAAAATGAACCAGGCATGGATCCCACAGGACCTTGTCCGTATCTTGGCCAGAGTAGAGAGGTATACTGGCCGCACCCAGCCATTGTTAAACTAAAGCGCTGCTTGTGTGTTCCCCTTTGTCATTTCCCAATGTTTTGGGGCCTCCACAAACCAATAAATAAATAAATTAAAAGAAAAGAAAAAAATAATGTAAAAAACAAAAAACATGTTGGTGACCTTCTCCTCCACTGGAACCTCCGTCTCCAGGCTTGTTATGTCTTATATCGGCAGAGTAGAGCAGTATACCGGAAGCACCTAGCCATTGTTGTACTCCAGCAAAGTTTGTGCATTCTCTTTGCCATCTCCCAATGTTTGGTGGTCGACAGTTCTCCCCCCCCCCCCCCCCCAGAAAAAAAACTAAAAATCTAAGAATACTAATAAGACGACCCATTTTGAAGGAATACCCCCTTCATCTGTCTTAACTGTTGTAGAAGAGGAAATTCCTCTGTGGAGTGTGTCTGTGACACTAGCAATTTTTTTTAGATTTTAGAACATCCCTTTGCCATCTGTCTTACTGTAGTAGGAGAAAAATTATTTTAATATATAGTCCCCAGGGGACGTATGAGACATAACTGAGACAATTTTTTTACCCAGTTTTAACCCAGGACATACAAGCACCAAACTGTCACGCCGTGGCCCTTAGTAACCTGACACAGAATTGACAGACATGGAAAAACAAACAGAAAGAGTATTGGCTTCCTCTCCGCCTCTTCCACCTACACAGCCATGTCCACACCCTCCTCAACTTCCTACTCCATTTGGAGTTCCGCCTTTTTGACCTTCCTCCAAAATTACATTTTTTTATTTTTATGTATTTTATGTCATTTTAAGTCATTTCACTATCCACTTTTGTTTGCAGGGCAATTGTACTGCTTTTACACACACTTTGAAGCCTTTTGCAGTCCTCTAGCCCTTCCTTAAAGGGGTTGTCCAGGTTCAGAGCTGAACCTGGACATCCCTCCATTTTCACCCCGGCAGCCCCCCTGACATGAGCATCGGAGCAGTTCATGCTCCGATGCTCTCCTTTGCCCTGCGCTAAATCGCGCAGGGCAAAGGCATTTTTCAGAGTTCCGGTGACGTACCGGGGCTCTCTATGGGGCTGACAGGAACCCCGGTGACGTCACCGGCACTGATGGGCGGGATTTGGCTCTGCCCTAGCCAGTAAAACGGCTAGGGCAGAGCTAAAGCCCGCCCCTCAGAGCCGGTGACGTCACCGAACACACTGCTGGGCGGAAGTTACCGCCCGGCAGTGTGTTATTGTAAACACAAGAGCCTGTGCCCTGCGCGATCTAGCGCAGGGCACGGGAGCGCATCGGAGCATGAGATGCTCCGATGCCAGGCTCAGGAGGGCTGCCGGGGTGAAAATAAGGGTATGTCCGGGTTCAGCTCTGAACCCGGACAACCCCTTTAATTTTTAAGAGCCATTTTAGTGCCTCAAAGTTTGGGTACCCATTGACTTAAATGGGGTTTGTTGTTTGGGGTCAAGTATGGAACCCAAATGTCACGCTTTGGTGTTGGAGGGAAACACCACACCAAGCATAAGAGGGAAGGGGGCAACAGGAAATCAGGCCCGAGAACTAGGGAAGGAAGATGGACACCTCCTAGTAAAGCCCTAACCAGAATCCTGACTACCAGTATGAACAGACCCCAGAGGTAGGTGAGTTCATACACAGGAATACCTAGAGTCCTATCTGGCCCTATAGGACCCTGGTATTAATGGCAGGGATGAGACTACCTGTTCCTCCAAAAGGAAGATCGAACAGGAGTCTCCCTCAGGCCTACTACAAAAAATGGAAAAATGCAACACACAGAACCCAAACAAATTACAAAAGGAAAAGGAAAGACGTAACTTCAAAGGACCAGGAACTCTGCCGAGATCCACACACCAGCAATCCACAACTGAAACTGAAGTTTTAAACCGCACAGCATAGTGGGAGAAGCAACTATAAATAAGGAAAGTAAAAGGGGTTGTCCAGGGTTCAGAGCTGAACCTGGACATACCTCCATTTTTACCCAGGTAGCCCCCCTGACTTGAGCATTGGAGCAGTTCATGCTCTGATGCTCTCCTTTGCCCTGCGCTAAATCGCCCAGGGCAAAGGCATTTTCAGGAGTTCCGATGACAAACCGGTCTCTCCTTGGGGCTGCCAGGAAGCCCAGCCACGTCACCGGAACTTATGGCTAGGGCAGCACTAAAGCACGCCCATCAGAGTCGGTGACGTCACCGAACACACTGCCGGGTGGAAGCTTCCGTTCGGCAGTGTGTTATTGTAAACAAAAAAGCCCTTGCCCTGCGCCATCTAACGCAGAGCAAGGGAGTGCATCGGAGTTTGAGATGCTCCGATGCTAACATCAGGGGGGCTGCCTGGGTGAAAATATGGGTATGTCCAGGTTCAGCTCTGAACCCGGACAACCCCTATAATGACCACATTAGCAACAGCTGGAGGTAAGGGGTGTGGTCATTACCAGAAACAACACAGACGCCTATTGCTCCACAAGGAAAACCTGTCAGATCAAACAACGTGTTACCAGTCTCACCGACCTTCTGCCACCTGTCAGGGGAACGTCTGAACCCGGACATCCTGCGGACCGCTCATCCCTACTTATGACCCTTTATCTTCCTTTTGATCACATTCTAAAGCTTTTGAATGCTGTTCAGGTCTGAAGATTGGGCTGGCCATGACAGGGTCTTGATCTGGCAGTCCTTCATTAACACCTTTATTGACCTGGCTGTGTGACATGGGGCAATGTCATCAGAGTTGAGGAACATAATAAGAGCAGAAAGAAGCAAATATTCTTCCAGGACAACATTCTTCATGGCTGATTCCCATGTCCTTCACAAAGACAAACCTGCCAGATTCCAGCCTTGCTGAAACACTCCCACATTATCACCGATCCTGCAACAAATTTCACAGTGGATGCAAGACAATGTAGTTGTAGGCCTCTCCAGGTTTCCATCTATCCATTACAAGACCTGGTGTTGGGCAAAGCTGAAAATTGGACACATCATAGAAGATGACCTTACACCAATTCCCTACAGTCCAATCCTTATGGTCTTTTGTAAACTTCGGCCTGGCTCTTCTTTGCTTCTCATTGATGGTGGGCTTTGATTGAGCTTTGTACAACTTCATTACTTCCTCTCGAAGCCTTTTTCGAACCACCCTCCCTGTACATTTCACCCCAGCTCCCACTTGCCATTCTATTTGTAGGTTACTTGACATCATCCTAAGGTTGTTCAGTGAGATTGAAATGAGGTGGTCATCATGGTCAGTAGTGTCATTTCCACCCTCTGTTAGTCTCTAGCTTTGTTGCCCCCAATGTTTCCTGTTTCACCTTGTTTTTATGAACTGCTGTCTTTGACATTTTAGAGATGGAAGGCACTTGATGCCCACTGTATCCTTCTGCCAGTAAAAGTAGAACTAAACTCTTCTTTTTCTTACTCAGAACTTGTCCTTTCACCTGTATTTTATATATATATATATATATAACTAAAAAAAAATTCTTTATAAGGATGATCACCATACAAGTGAAGATGCTGATTTATGAAAAAAATGGGGTGGTCTCTTAATTCATCCAAGAGTTGTATTTATATACATACAGAGAGAGATATTGCACACAGAAGGATAACATCTCTATCACTGTGGGTGATGAGTGAGGAGAAGTCCTGTCCGCCGCCTCTCCTCTGATTACTGCTGCAGGTCAGTGATGGGAGTGGCGTCTGTCTCTCTGTATGTACTGTATGGGGTTACACTCTCAGGTAGGGCGGCGATGACAGATTCTCTTGCAGACCACAGGGTTAAAGTCCAAATGTTGCTTTATTTATCACACTCTGGCAATACAGGCAACCCCAGTTATAATTCGCTGGGTAAGGTGAAGGTCCAACACCACAAAACATAAACCAAACTTCTGGCTAATACAGTGAAGTTCCTAACTCACTCTCCCCAGACTGACAGCCTGGACTGTGCTTTATTTCCCCTTGATGATCCCAGCTGGCTTAAGCTGGGAATCCCTCAGGCTAGGGGAAAACCTGTCCCGGAATGGGGTGGACTGGGGAGGTCCCTCTACCAATCCTACCTTTTCCCAGTCCAATAAAATCCAACCCAAAAACTTAACAAAACTGTCTCAGCAACCTACACATTGCTGAGACCATTTTAACCTTCTATGATTTTATTTACCTTACCCAGTTGAGGAAGCTGGGTGGAATATACACCCCTTCTAGGACTTTCCCATACACTTTTCTGTTCACCTTACCACAGTACACAGGCGTGTATTCACATGTACAGACACTTCGTGTGCAGTTATCTACATACTGCTGTGCAGACAATCCCTGGTCACGGCCGTCATCACCGAGTCACCGATCTCATCCCCTTTTTAAGGACATTGAGGGTTCCATAACCAGGAAAAGACATCACTGTGTGATCTGTGGGGTCCAGGGACCAGGATGGGACTGACAGAGGCCGCACCGGTTCAGTGCGGCCTCCCCTCCACAGTCCTTGCTCATTAGAGCTCCGGCCTCCGCTGTGCAGGGAAAGTGAGGAGAGGACACAGCGCTGCAGCCCCTTCATCTAGAAGAAGTTGTCCCCACCGATCACACACTGACTCCATATCCTAGTGATATCACAGAACATTGTGTGATGGAAAACCCCTCTAATCCAGGAGAAGCCACTCTTACAGAGGCGGGGAGGGGGGAGGAGAAGGAAGAACTTATGGAGAAGCCGGTGGTGTCCTGGAGCCAGCTAGTTCCCCCTTTACAGTAGTTAATAACCCCTTTATTGTGAAAAAATTTAATATTGTAGATTCATGGAGTCACACTTTAATCAGCTAATCAACACAAAACACCTTCAAAGGTTTTCCAAGCTTGGTACCTCAGTCTGGTTCAGTAGGCAACACACTCATGGGAAAGACCGCTAACTTCTGGAGTCATCGTCACCCTCCACAAGGAGGGCAATCCACAAAAGGCAATTGCTAAAGAAGCTGGCTGTTCACAGAGTGCTGTATCCAAGCATAGTAATAGAAAATTGAGTGGAAGGAAAAGTGTGGTAGAAAAAGGAGCACAAGCAACAGCGATAACTACAGCCTTGAAAGGAATGTCAAGAAAAGGCCATTCAAGAATTTGGGGGAAATTCACAAGGAGTGGACTGTGGCTAGAGTCAGTGCTTCAAGAGCCATCACACACACACAGACATGTCTAGGACATGGGCTACAACTGTCTAATTTTTTGTGTCAAACCACTCATGAACTCATGACGACATCAGAAGCGTCTTACCTTAGCTAAGGAGAAAAAGGACTGGACTGCTGCTCAATGGTCCAAAGTCCTGTTTTCAGATGCAACTTGTAGGGATGAGCGAACTCGAACTGTATAGTTCGGGTTCGTACCGAATTTTGGGGTGTCCGTGACACGGACCCGAACCCGGACATTTTCGTAAAAGTCCGGGTTCGGGTTCGGTGTTCGTCGCTTTCTTGGCGCTTTTGTGACGCTTTCTTGGCGCTTTTTGAAAGGCTGCAAAGCAGCCAATCAACAAGCGTCATACTACTTGCCCCAAGAGGCCATCACAGCCATGCCTACTATTGGCATGGCTGTGATTGGCCAGAGCACCATGTGACCCAGCCTCTATTTAAGCTGGAGTCACATAGCGCCGCCCGTCACTCTGCTCTGATTAGCGTAGGGAGAGGTTGCGGCTGCGACAGTAGGGCGAGATTAGGCAGATTAACTCCTCCAAAGGACTTGATTAACTGATCGATCTGCAGCTGTGGATCATTGAGCTGCTGATCCTCAATTGCTCACTGTTTTTAGGCTGCACAGACCGTTTGTCAGTCTCATTTTTCTGGGGTGATCGGCGGCCATTTTGTGTCTTGTGGTGCGCCAGCACAAGCTGCGACCAAGTGCATTTAACCCTCAATGGTGTGGTTGTTTTTTGGCTAAAGCCTACATCAGGGTGAAGCTGTCACACCAAGTGCATTTAACCAGCAATAGTCTGTTCATTTTTTGGCCATATACAAAATCAGGGGCAAGCTGCGCCTGTCACCAAGTGCATTTAACCCTCAATGGTGTGGTTGTTTTTTGGCTAAAGCCTACATCAGGGTGAAGCTGTGACACCAAGTGCATTTAACCAGCAATAGTCTGTTCATTTTTTGGCCATATACAAAATCAGGGGCAAGCTGCGCCTGTCACCAAGTGCATTTAACCCTCAATGGTGTGGTTGTTTTTTGGCTAAAGCCTACATCAGGGTGAAGCTGTCACACCAAGTGCATTTAACCAGCAATAGTCTGTTCATTTTTTGGCCATATACAAAATCAGGGGCAAGCTGCGCCTGTCACCAAGTGCATTTAACCCTCAATGGTGTGGTTGTTTTTTGGCTAAAGCCTACATCAGGGTGAAGCTGTCACACCAAGTGCATTTAACCAGCAATAGTCTGTTTATTTTTTGGCCATATCCCAGTCTAATTCTGTCACTAAATCCATACCGGTCACCCAGCGCCTAAATACTAGGCCTCAAATTTATATCCAGCTAAATCTGTCCCTAGTGCTGTAGCTGGGCGAGTTATTTAGTGTCCGTTCAAGCACATTTCTTGTTCTGGGTTGAAATACAATTCCCAATTTAGCAATTTCATAATTTAGTGGTTCCTGCTATATCAGAGCTATTTGAAATCTATCCCAAAAAGGGTATATAATATTGAAGGTGCACATTGGGTCATTCAGAATAACTTCACACACACCCGCTACTGTGTATTTCCAAGTCTAATTCTGTCACTAAACCCATACCTGTCACCCAGCGCCTAAATACTAGGCCTCAAATTTAAATCCCTCTAAATCTCTCGTTACCGCTGTACTGTTGTTGCTGGGCAAGATATTTAGTGTCCGTCAAAGCACATTTTTTGTTCTGGGTTGAAGTACAATTCCCAATTTAGCAATTTCATAATTTAGTGGTTCCTGCTATATCAGAGCTATTTGGAATCTATCCCTAAAAGGGTATATAATATTGAAGGTGCACATTGGGTCATTCAGAATAACTTCACACACACCCGCTACTGTGTATTTCCAAGTCTAATTCTGTCACTAAACCCATACCTGTCACCCAGCGCCTAAATACTAGGCCTCAAATTTAAATCCCTCTAAATCTCTCGTTACCCACCGCTGTACTGTTGTTGCTGGGCAAGATATTTAGTGTCCGTCAAAGCACATTTTTTGTTCTGGGTTGAAGTACAATTCCCAATTTAGCAATTTCATAATTTAGTGGTTTCTGCTATATCAGAGCTATTTGAAATCTATCCCTAAAAGGGTATATAATATTCAAGGTGCACATTGGGTCATTCAGAATAACTTCACACACACCCGCTTCTGTGCATTTCCAAGTCTAATTCTGTCACTAAATCCATACCGGTGACCCAGCGCCTAAATACTAGGCCTCAAATTTAAATCCCTCTAAATCTCTCGTTACCCACCGCTGTACTGTTGTTGCTGGGCAAGATATTTAGTGTCCGTCAAAGCACATTTCTTGTTCTGGGTTGAAATACAATTCCCAATTTAGCAATTTCATAATTTAGTGGTTTCTGCTATATCAGAGCTATTTGAAATCTATCCCTAAAAGGGTATATAATATTGAAGGTGCACATAGGGTCATTCAGAATAACTTCACACACACGCTTCTGTGCATTTCCAAGTCTAATTCTGTCACTAAATCCATACCGGTGACCCAGCGCCTAAATACTAGGCCTCAAATTTAAATCCCTCTAAATCTCTCGTTACCCACCGCTGTACTGTTGTTGCTGGGCAAGATATTTAGTGTCCGTCAAAGCACATTTTTTGTTCTGGGTTGAAGTACAATTCCCAATTTAGCAATTTCATAATTTAGTGGTTTCTGCTATATCAGAGCTATTTGAAATCTATCCCTAAAAGGGTATATAATATTGAAGGTGCACATAGGGTCATTCAGAATAACTTCACACACACGCTTCTGTGCATTTCCAAGTCTAATTCTGTCACTAAATCCATACCGGTGACCCAGCGCCTAAATACTAGGCCTCAAATTTAAATCCCTCTAAATCTCTCGTTACCCACCGCTGTACTGTTGTTGCTGGGCAAGATATTTAGTGTCCGTCAAAGCACATTTTTTGTTCTGGGTTGAAGTACAATTCCCAATTTAGCAATTTCATAATTTAGTGGTTTCTGCTATATCAGAGCTATTTGAAATCTATCCCTAAAAGGGTATATAATATTGAAGGTGCACATAGGGTCATTCAGAATAACTTCACACACACGCTTCTGTGCATTTCCAAGTCTAATTCTGTCACTAAACCCATACCTGTCACCCAGCGCCTAAATACTAGGCCTCAAATTTAAATCCCTCTAAATCTCTCGTTACCGCTGTCCTGTTGTAGCTGGGAAAGTTATTTAGTGTCCGTCAAAGCACATTTTTTGTTCTGGGTTGAAGTACAATTCCCAATTTAGCAATTTCATAATTTAGTGGTTCCTGCTATATCAGAGCTATTTGAAATCTATCCCAAAAAGGGTATATAATATTGAAGGTGCACATTGGGTCATTCAGAATAACTTCACACACACCCGCTACTGTGTATTTCCAAGTCTAATTCTGTCACTAAACCCATACCTGTCACCCAGCGCCTAAATACTAGGCCTCAAATTTAAATCCCTCTAAATCTCTCGTTACCGCTGTCCTGTTGTAGCTGGGAAAGTTATTTAGTGCCCGTCAAAGCACATTTTTTGTTCTGGGTTGAAGTACAATTCCCAATTTAGCAATTTCATAATTTAGTGGTTTCTGCTATATCAGAGCTATTTGAAATCTATCCCTAAAAGGGTATATAATATTGAAGGTGCACATAGGGTCATTCAGAATAACTTCACACACACGCTTCTGTGCATTTCCAAGTCTAATTCTGTCACTAAACCCATACCTGTCACCCAGCGCCTAAATACTAGGCCTCAAATTTAAATCCCTCTAAATCTCTCGTTACCGCTGTCCTGTTGTAGCTGGGAAAGTTATTTAGTGTCCGTCAAAGCACATTTCTTGTTCTGGGTTGAAGTACAATTCCCAATTTAGCAATTTCATAATTTAGTGGTTTCTGCTATATCAGAGCTATTTGAAATCTATCCCAAAAAGGGTATATAATATTGAAGGTGCACATTGGGTCATTCAGAATAACTTCACACACACCCGCTACTGTGTATTTCCAAGTCTAATTCTGTCACTAAACCCATACCTGTCACCCAGCGCCTAAATACTAGGCCTCAAATTTAAATCCCTCTAAATCTCTCGTTACCGCTGTCCTGTTGTAGCTGGGAAAGTTATTTAGTGCCCGTCAAAGCACATTTTTTGTTCTGGGTTGAAGTACAATTCCCAATTTAGCAATTTCATAATTTAGTGGTTCCTGCTATATCAGAGCTATTTGAAATCTATCCCAAAAAGGGTATATAATATTCAAGGTGCACATTGGGTCATTCAGAATAACTTCACACACACGCTTCTGTGCATTTCCAAGTCTAATTCTGTCACTAAATCCATACCGGTCACCCAGCGCCTAAATACTAGGCCTCAAATTTATATCCCGCTGAATTTGAATACAATACATTGGGCCAAATAATATATTTGTTGTTGTGGTGAACCATAACAATGAGAAAAACATCTAGTAAGGGACGCGGACGTGGACATGGTCGTGGTGGTGTTAGTGGACCCTCTGGTGCTGGGAGAGGACGTGGCCGTTCTGCCACATCCACACGTCCTAGTGTACCAACTACCTCAGGTCCCAGTAGCCGCCAGAATTTACAGCGATATATGGTGGGGCCCAATGCCGTTCTAAGGATGGTAAGGCCTGAGCAGGTACAGGCATTAGTCAATTGGGTGGCCGACAGTGGATCCAGCACGTTCACATTATCTCCCACCCATTCTTCTGCAGAAAGCGCACAGATGGCGCCTGAAAACCAACCCCATCAGTCTGTCACATCACCCCCATGCATACCAGGGAAACTGTCTCAGCCTCAAGTTATGCAGCAGTCTCTTATGCTGTTTGAAGACTCCGCTGGCAGGGTTTCCCAAGGGCATCCACCTAGCCCTTCCCCAGCGGTGAAAGACATAGAATGCACTGACGCACAACCACTTATGTTTCCTGATGATGAGGACATGGGAATACCACCTCAGCATGTCTCTGATGATGACGAAACACAGGTGCCAACTGCTGCGTCTTTCTGCAGTGTGCAGACTGAACAGGAGGTCAGGGATCAAGACTGGGTGGAAGACGATGCAGGGGACGATGAGGTCCTAGACCCCACATGGAATGAAGGTCGTGCCACTGACTTTCACAGTTCGGAGGAAGAGGCAGTGGTGAGACCGAGCCAACAGCGTAGCAAAAGAGGGAGCAGTGGGCAAAAGCAGAACACCCGCCGCCAAGAGACTCCGCCTGCTACTGACCGCCGCCATCTGGGACCGAGCACCCCAAAGGCAGCTTCAAGGAGTTCCCTGGCATGGCACTTCTTCAAACAATGTGCTGACGACAAGACCCGAGTGGTTTGCACGCTGTGCCATCAGAGCCTGAAGCGAGGCATTAACGTTCTGAACCTGAGCACAACCTGCATGACCAGGCACCTGCATGCAAAGCATGAACTGCAGTGGAGTAAACACCTTAAAACCAAGGAAGTCACTCAGGCTCCCCCTGCTACCTCTTCTGCTGCTGCCGCCTCGGCCTATTCTGCTGCTGCCGCCTCGGCCTCTTCCTCCGCCTCTGGAGGAACGTTGGCACCTGCCGCCCAGCAAACAGGGGATGTACCACCAACACCACCACCACCACCTCCGTCACCAAGCGTCTCAACCATGTCACACGCCAGCGTTCAGCTCTCCATCTCACAAACATTTGATAGAAAGCGTAAATTCCCACCTAGCCACCCTCGATCCCTGGCCCTGAATGCCAGCATTTCTAAACTACTGGCCTATGAAATGCTGTCATTTAGGCTGGTGGACACAGACAGCTTCAAACAGCTCATGTCGCTTGCTGTCCCACAGTATGTTGTTCCCAGCCGGCACTACTTCTCCAAGAGAGCCGTGCCTTCCCTGCACAACCAAGTATCCGATAAAATCAAGTGTGCACTGCGCAACGCCATCTGTAGCAAGGTCCACCTAACCACAGATACGTGGACCAGTAAGCACGGCCAGGGACGCTATATCTCCCTAACTGCACACTGGGTAAATGTAGTGGCAGCTGGGCCCCAGGCGGAGAGCTGTTTGGCGCACGTCCTGCCGCCGCCAAGGATCGCAGGGCAACATTCTTTGCCTCCTGTTGCCACCTCCTCCTTCTCGGCTTCCTCCTCCTCTTCTTCCACCTGCTCATCCAGTCAGCCACACACCTTCACCACCAACTTCAGCACAGCCCGGGGTAAACGTCAGCAGGCCATTCTGAAACTCATATGTTTGGGGGACAGGCCCAAAACAGGAGTTGTGGCGGGGTATTGAACAACAGACCGACGAGTGGTTGCTGCCGGTGAGCCTCAAGCCCGGCCTGGTGGTGTGTGATAATGGGCGAAATCTCGTTGCAGCTCTGGGACTAGCCAATTTGACGCACATCCCTTGCTTGGCGCATGTGCTGAATTTGGTGGTGCAGAAGTTCATTCACAACTACCCCGACATGTCAGAGCTGCTGCATAAAGTGCGGGCCGTCTGTTCGCGCTTCCGGCGTTCACATCCTGCCGCTGCTCGCCTGTCTGCGCTACAGCGTAACTTCGGCCTTCCCGCTCACCGCCTCATATGCGACGTGCCCACCAGGTGGAACTCCACCTTGCACATGCTGGACAGACTGTGCGAGCAGCAGCAGGCCATAGTGGAGTTTCAGCTGCAGCACGCACGGGTCAGTCGCACTACAGAACAGCACCACTTCACCACCAATGACTGGGCCTCCATGCGAGACCTGTGTGCCCTGTTGCGCTGTTTCGAGTACTCCACCAACATGGCCAGTGGCGATGACACCGTTATCAGCGTTACAATACCACTTCTATGTCTCCTTGAGAAAACACTTAGGGCGATGATGGAACAGGAGGTGGCCCAGGAGGAGGAGGAGGAGGATGAGGAAGAGGGGTCATTTTTAGCACTTTCAGGCCAGTCTCTTCGAAGTGACTCAGAGGGAGGTTTTTTGCAACAGCAGAGGCCAGGTACAAATGTGGCCAGCCAGGGCCCACTACTGGAGGACGAGGAGGACGAGGATGAGGAGGAGGTGGAGGAGGATGAGGATGAAGCATGGTCACAGCGGGGTGGCACCCAACGCAGCTCGGGTCCATCACTGGTGCGTGGCTGGGGGGAAAGGCAGGACGATGACGATACGCCTCCCACAGAGGACAGCTTGTCCTTACCCCTGGGCAGCCTGGCACACATGAGCGACTACATGCTGCAGTGCCTGCGCAACGACAGCAGAGTTGCCCACATTTTAACCTGTGCGGACTACTGGGTTGCCACCCTGCTGGATCCACGCTACAAAGACAATGTGCCCACCTTACTTCCTGCACTGGAGCGTGATAGGAAGATGCGCGAGTACAAGCGCACGTTGGTAGACGCGCTACTGAGAGCATTCCCAAATGTCACAGGGGAACAAGTGGAAGCCCAAGGCCAAGGCAGAGGAGGAGCAAGAGGTCGCCAAGGCAGCTGTGTCACGGCCAGCTCCTCTGAGGGCAGGGTTAGCATGGCAGAGATGTGGAAAACTTTTGTCAACACGCCACAGCTAACTGCACCACCACCTGATACGCAACGTGTTAGCAGGAGGCAACATTTCACTAACATGGTGGAACAGTACGTGTGCACACCCCTCCACGTACTGACTGATGGTTCGGCCCCATTCAACTTCTGGGTCTCTAAATTGTCCACGTGGCCAGAGCTAGCCTTTTATGCCTTGGAGGTGCTGGCCTGCCCGGCAGCCAGCGTTTTGTCTGAACGTGTATTCAGCACGGCAGGGGGCGTCATTACAGACAAACGCAGCCGCCTGTCTACAGCCAATGTGGACAAGCTGACGTTCATAAAAATGAACCAGGCATGGATCCCACAGGACCTGTCCGTCCCTTGTCCAGATTAGACATTAACTACCTCCCCATAACCATATATTATTGGACTCCAGGGCACTTCCTCATTCAATCCTATTTTTATTTTCATTTTACCATTATATTGCGATGCTACCCAAAGTTGAATGAACCTCTCCTCTGCCTGTGTGCTAGGCCTAAATATATGCCAATGGACTGTTGCAGTGGTGGCTGACATGAAGCCTGATTCTCTGCTATGACATGCAGACTAATTCTCTGCTGACATGAAGCCAGATTGTCTGTTACGGGACCTCTCTCCTCTGCCTGTGTGTGTGCTGGGCCTAAATATATGCCAATGGACTGTTGCAGTGGTGGCTGACGTGAAGCCTCATTCTCTGCTATGACATGCAGACTGATTCTCTGCTGACATGAAGCCAGATCCTCTGTTACGGGACCTCTCTCCTCTGCCTGGGTGCTGGGCCTAAATTTATGACAATGGACTGTTGCAGTGGTGGCTGACGTGAAGCCTGATTCTCTGCTATGACATGCAGACTGATTCTCTGCTGTCATGAAGCCAGATTGTCTGTTACGGGACCTTTCTCCTCTACCTGGGTTCTGGGCCTAAATTTATGAAAATTGACTCTTACAGTGGTGGGTGACGTGAAGCCTGATTCTCTGCTATGATATGAAGACTGATTCTCTGCTGACATGAAGCCAGATTGTCTGTTACGGGACCTTTCTCCTCTGCCTGGGTTCTGGGCCTAAATTTATGAAAATTGACTCTTACAGTGGTGGGTGACGTGAAGCCTGATTCTCTGCTATGATATGAAGACTGATTCTCTGCTGACATGAAGCCAGATTGTCTGTTACGGGACCTTTCTCCTCTGCCTGGGTTCTGGGCCTAAATTTATGAAAATTGACTCTTACAGTGGTGGGTGACGTGAAGCCTGATTCTCTGCTATGATATGAAGACTGATTCTCTGCTGACATGAAGCCAGATTGTCTGTTACGGGACCTTTCTCCTCTGCCTGGGTTCTGGGCCTAAATTTATGAAAATTGACTCTTACAGTGGTGGGTGACGTGAAGCCTGATTCTCTGCTATGATATGAAGACTGATTCTCTGCTGACATGAAGCCAGATTCTCTGTTACGGGACCTCTCTCCTCTGCCTGGGTGCTGGGCCTAAATTTATGACAATGGACTGTTGCAGTGGTGGCTGACGTGAAGCCTGATTCTCTGCTATGACATGCAGACTGATTCTCTGCTGACATGAAGCCAGATTCTCTGTTACGGGACCTCTCTCCTCTGCCTGTGTGTGTGCTGGGCCTAAATATATGCCAATGGACTGTTGCAGTGGTGGCTGACGTGAAGCCTCATTCTCTGCTATGACATGCAGACTAATTCTCTGCTGACATGAAGACAGATTCTCTGTTACGGGACCTCCCTCCTCTGCCTGGGTGCTGGGCCTAAATATATGCCAATGGACTGTTGCAGTGGTGGCTGACGTGAAGCCTCATTCTCTGCTATGACATGCAGACTAATTCTCTGCTGACATGAAGACAGATTCTCTGTTACGGGACCTCTCTCCTCTGCCTGGGTGCCGGGGCCTAAATATCTGAGAATGGACTGTTCCAGTGGTGGGTGACGGGAAGCCAGATTCTCTGCTATGGAACCTCTCTCCAATTGATTTTGGTTAATTTTTATTTATTACATTTTTATTTTAATTCATTTCCCTATCCACATTTGTTTGCAGGGGATTTACCTACATGTTGCTGCCTTTTGCAGCCCTCTAGCTCTTTCCTGGGCTGTTTTACAGCCTTTTTAGTGCCGAAAAGTTCGGGTCCCCATTGACTTCAATGGGGTTCGGGTTCGGGACGAAGTTCGGATCGGGTTCGGATCCCGAACCCGAACATTTCCGGGATGTTCGGCCGAACTTCTCGAACCCGAACATCCAGGTGTTCGCTCAACTCTAGATGCAAGTACATTTTACATTTCATTTGGAAATCAAGGTCCCAGAGTCTGGAAGAAGTGTGGAGAGGCCACAATCCAAGTTGCTAGAGGTCCAGTGTGACGTCTCCACAGTCAGTGATGGTTTGGGCAGCCATGTCATCTTCTGGTGTAGGTCCGCTATGTTATATCAAGTCCAAAGTCAGTGTAGCCATGGTATCACTGTGCTTGATTGGCCAGCAAACTCACCTGACCTAACACTCATAGAGAATCTATGGAGTATTGTCAAGAGGAAGATTAGAGACACCAGACCCAACAATGCAGATGAGCTGAAGGCCACTATCAAAGTAACCTGCACTTCCATACCATCTCAGCTGTGCCACAGGCTGATCGCCTCCATGCCATGCCGCAATAATGTAGTAATTCATGCTAAAGGAGCCCCGACCAAGTACAGAATGCATATACTGTACATACTTTTTAGTAGGTCAACAATATTAAAATTTTCTGAGATGCTAACTTTTGGGTTTTTATTAGCTGTAAGCCAAGCATGTCAAACTCAAAGGCTAACATGGGCCAAAAAAACAAAATGTAAGTTTATGTGGGCCGCATCAAAAAAAATATTTTTTTTTTTACAATATAATGCAGACGGATCCGTTCTGAACGGATCCACCGTCTGCATTATATGAGCGGATCCGTCTCAGACGGATCCGCTCTGAACGCAAGTGTGAAAGTAGCCTTAGGGGCGAGAACCTAGGATCTTTCATCCCTTGTCCTATTCAGCTCTATCAGGGTGAATAGGACTTCACACTGTCCCTGCTGCTCTGTGCCTTGTGCACACAGCATCAGGGATGTTACCATGGCAACCAGGGCTTCTGTAGCGTCCATGGTAACTGATCGGAGCCCCAGGCTTACACAGCTGGGGCTCCGATCAGAAGCTGCCACTGCACCACCAATGAGGGGGAGGGGAGAGGTCCCTGTGGCTACTGCCACCAATGATTTTAATACTGGGGGGTTGAGAGGGGCTGGCGCACTGTGCCACCAATGATTTTATTGGGATGGGGGGTTGAGGGGGGGGGGCACACTGCAGCACCAATGATAAATTACCCCTTTATACAGGAGGCGGGTACTGGCAGATCAGCAGTTAACCCCTTAGGTGCCGCACCTGAGGGGTTAACTGCCTCTGATCGCAGCTCCCTGTCAGGGGCAGGGTGCCGGCAATGCGATTCTGCTGCCGGCACCCGCCTCCTGTATTGTTTTAAAGACTGACTTTCACTATCAGGCCATACAGAGCGGCGCCCAGCGATGTCTCAGCACTCACCATTAGTCCTGGGCGCCGCTCCGTTCGCCCGCAGTGCTCCATTACTGTCTCCTCTCCTGCTCCACATGCTGCTGATTACTATCGGAGCGATGGGAGGAGACATCAGCTTCACTAGTGGGCGTTCCTTCTTCCTGGCTGTAGCGCTGTCCAATCGCAGCGCAGGGAGAAGGAACGCCCACTAGTGAAGCTGATGTTTCCTCCCATCGCTCCGATAGTAATGAGCAGCATGTGGAGCAGGAGAGGAGACAGTAATGGGGCACTGCGGGCGAACGGAGCGGCGCCCAGGACTAATGGTGAGTGCTGGGACATCGCTGGGCGCCGCTCTGTGGGAAATGGGAATAGTCCTATCATTGGTGGCTCAGTGCGCCCGCCCCTCCTCCGCCCCTCTCTCCTCATTGGTGGCGCAGTGCGCCCGCCCCTCCTCCCCCCCCTCTCTTCTCATTGGTGGCAGCGGCAGCAGCACAGGGGGAGGGAGGACAGCTTCCTTCTCCCCGTGCTGCTGAGAGAACATGAGCGCACCGATAGCAGCGCGCTCATGTTCAGAGATACTAGACTGCCGGGCCGCAAAGATATTCATTGCGGGCCGCATGCGGCCCGCGGGCCGCATGTTTGACACCCATGCTGTAAGCCATAGCCATCATCATAAAAATAACTAAATGCCTTAAATAGATCACTATGTGTGTAATGAACCTATAGAATATATCACTTTTTAAACTAAATTAGTGAAATAATTTAAAAATTTACTTTTTAATGATATTCTAATTTATTGAGATGCACATGTATAATCTGGAATGTGGTGAGTTGAAACATTTATCCATATCTGCTATTAAATAGTGTTGATCGTGAATATCGGCACTTAGCAACATCCCTAGCAACCAATAGGAAAGTTGCCTACCCCTTAGTGTTGATCGCGAATTACATTGCCGATTTTCGCAATCAAGTAAATAATGACCGGAGATCACGAATTCTCGAATTTGCAAATTTATGGCGAATATTCGGCCAAATATTCGCAAAATATCGTAAATTCGAATATTGCCTATGCTGCTTATCACTACTATTAATTAAAAAATCCTGTGTGCAGATGGGACAAACATCCAGAATGTCAACCATCACTGCAGCCTGCACCAGTCTGGGCTTTATGACCACAAAGCAGCCTCTCCTCAGTAAAAGACACATGAATACCTGCCTGGAGTTTGCAAAAACAAAAAAAAATAAAGGAGTCTCAGACTGTGAAAAACAAAGTTCTCTGGTCATGTCTGGAGGAAACCAGGCACTGCTGATCCTCTGCCCAATACCATTCCAACATTAAAGAATGGTGATGGCAGCATGATGCTGTGGAGGTGTTTTTCAGCAGCTGGGACAGGGAGACCGGTTAAGGTTGAGGTAAAGCTGAATGGAGCAAAGTCCAGAGATATTCTTAATAAAAACTTGGACCTGGATCTCAGCCTGGGTTTGAGGGTTCACCTTCCAACAAGACAATTACCCTAAGCACACATCCAAGATAACACAGGAGCGGCTTAGGGACAACTTTCTAAATGTCTTTGAGTGGCCCAGCCAGAACTCTGAACCTAATGGAACATCTCTGGAGAGAACTGAAAATGGCTGTCCACCGACATCCCCATCCAACCTGACTGGGTTAGAGAGAATCTGCGGAGAAGAACAGCAGAAAATCACCAAATCCTGGTGTGCAAACCATTTGGTATCATCCTCAAGAAGACTGTAGGCTGTATTTGCTGCCAAACGGGCTTCAACTACGTCCTGAGTAAAGGGTCTTAATACTTACCGTATTTATCGGCGTATAACACGCACAGGCGTATAACACGCACCTTCATTTTAAGAGGGAAATTTCAGGAAAAAAAGGGTAGCTCAGAACTTTTTTTTTATTAATATTATTACCACTTATAAGGTAAATAATGTAAAAGGATGACACTTATGGGGCTCTGTGGATGACACTTATGTCATCCACAGATCCCCATAAGTGTCATCTACAGATCCCCCATCAGATGGATCAGTGTGGAGAGAGGAGGCGGGGACACTCATGGCGGGGCCCGGTGCAGTGACTCTACTCTAATACACCGGGCCCCGCAACTGTTAAACATTCAATCTGATCTCTTGAAGACGCGCTGTACGGTACTTACTGTAGTACCGGAGGTATAACATTAAGACGGCGCAGACCGGCATCTCCCTCGGTCATGCGCCGCCTGTCTCAGCTCCCTCCTGATGCGCTGCCTGCCCCAGCTCCCTCCTCATGCGCCGCCTGCCCCAGCTCCCTCCTCATGCGCCGCCTGCCCCAGCTCCCTCCTCATGCGCCGCCTGCCCCAGCTCCCTCCTCATGCGCCGCCTGCCTGCTTATCTCACTTTATGAATGAACAGGCAGGCGGCGCATGACAGAGTGAGCTGGGGCAGGCGCCGCATGACAGAGGGAGCTGGGACAGGCGGCGCATGAGGAGGGAGCTGCGGCAGGCGCTGCGCCGTCTTAATGTTATACCTCCGGTATGTAAAAACATGGCTTCTTAACATTATATCGGCGTATAACACGCATACATCATTTTCCCCCTATTTTCAGGGGGAAAAAGTGCGTGTTATACGCCGATAAATACGGTATATCAATGCAAGATTTTATCTTTTCCTTTTCAATAAGTTAGTGAAAGAAGCCCGAGGGCTGGGCCCACATGTACAAGGGTAAACGATGACACACAGACACAGACAACAGTTCATTCCCAGCAGTTGAATTTACTGAACAATGTATTGAACAAGAAGCTGAGAACATATAAAACGGATTGGTACACAGAGAATAAACCAACAGTAAATGTAACGCTGTCTAACAATAAACCAGTAAGCTAAATATCAACTTTGCAGACTAAAACAGGTTATTAATATTACTCTGATAAGCAGCTCCAATGTAGACTTTTTATCTTGTTATCCTTTGCTGCCATCTACTGACCAAAGTGAGATATTTCAGTAATTATACAATTTACACATGCAGAATAATACATTTAAAGAGGTTATCCGAGTTATTTTTTTGTTCTTTGTATGTTTCTAACTAATCAAATGTAACAGCTTTACCATGCACTTACTGCATCTGTAGTTGCTCCTTTCTCAGATTTCACTGAGGGTGATGTCAGCTTCTCTCCCTGCTCTGATAATGATTTGTGCACAAGTCTGAGAGATCAGATATGTGTCTGTACACGAGACGTCACTGTGCTGGCCACGCCCCCCTGCACTGCCAGCTGCTGCTGTCTGCCCTGTGTCTCCGTCCCACTGGATACTTCAGGAAAGATTAACACCTTCAGGAGCACAGACTCAGGGCTGAAGGCTTTACTGAGTAGCTGCAGGTAGTGAGGAGACAAATGCTGGGCACCAGAGCTGACAGACTAGAGGAGTTCTGCACAAGAACAGGTAGGGAGAAGATCCTGTGTGTATCAGCAGTGTCATTGTACAGCTGGGACTTCAGCAAGCAGACATGTCACTCTGTATTCACTCCCTCTGCAGAACAGGGGGAGGGGAAGAGATTGTTGTGATTGCAGGTTAACAAATAGCCAGAAGAGAACTAGGAAAATTAGGAAATCTATATATTTTTTTTTTACCTAAAACTTGCTTACCTAAAACTTGCTTAGCTTAGTTATATATTGCTGTCCATCAGATTTACAGTGCTATATATATTTTTTTTTTTCATAACTCGGACAACCCCTTTAAGGTCCCTTGCCCCACATCCTTACATTAGTAAAGATTTCTAACATTCTGTTTTCACTTTGTCATTATGGGTTATGGAGTGCAGAATGACAGGGAACAACTTAATTTCTTTGAAATTTTAGCACAAGGCCACAGCATAACAAAAAAATAAAAAATAAATAAAGGATCTGAAAACTTCCTGAAAGCATTGTATGTGTTACAGCCACAGTACTGATCATGCGGGCATAGTGGCAGTGTCTAAACGATCAGTGTTGTAAAAGCGTGCCACTTGTTTTCTGGGAACATCTGCTTATTCAGTTCTGCTATACCACAGGTCCTCAAGGGGTATATTTATACAACAGAAGGCATCCTTAGGCAGCAGGTCTAAAAATAAAGCCACACACCTGCAACAGTTCTTACGTTGCACCTGTGCGAGTTCTTCGATGTTTAGCAAAACCTGCTCTGTGTGTAAAACATTCAGCAAATTCAGAACATGAAAATAGCCTCTCTCCTGTATAAACTCTTAGATGTTTCCTAACATTTCATTTCTGTCTAAAATATCTCCCACATTAGCACATGAATATAGTTTCTCCACTGTGTGAGTTCTCTGATGTTCAGCAAGAACCGATTTCCGACCAAAACATTTCCCACATTCTGAACATGAAAACGGCTTCTCTCCTGTGTGAGTTCTTCGATGTTCCAAAAGGCCTGATTTCTTGCAAAAACATTTCCCACATTCAGGACATGAAAATGGCTTCTCTCCTGTGTGAATTCTCTGATGTTCAACAAGAACCGACTTCCGACCAAAACTTTTCCTGCATTCCGAACATGAAAATGGCTTCTCCCCTGTGTGAATTTTTCGATGTTCCACAAGGCTTGTTTTCTGGCTAAAACATTTCCCACATTCTGGACATAAAAATGGCGTTTCTCCTGTGTGGATTCTCTGATGTTCAACAAGAACTGACTTCCGACCAAAACATTTCCCGCATTCTGAACATGAAAATGGCTTCTCTCCTGTGTGAATTCTTCGATGTTCCACAAGGTTTGATTTCTGGCCAAAACACTTCCCACATTCTGGACATGAAAATGGTGTCTCTCCTGTGTGGATTCTTCGATGTTCCAATAAGCTTGATTTCTGGCCAAAACATTTTCCACATTCAGGACATGAAAATGGCATCTCCCCTGTGTGAGTTCTCTGATGGTAAAGAAGAAGTGACTTGAGTCTAAAACATTTTCCACATTCTAAACATGAAAATGGCTTCTCCCCTGTGTGGATTCTTCGATGTTTCACTAAATTTCTTTTCTGACTAAAGCATTTTGCACATTCAGGACATGAAAACGGTTTCTCTCCCGTGTGAGTTCTTTGATGTTCAACAAGATCTGGTTTATAGTTGAAACATTTCCCACATTCTGAACATGAAAATGGCCTCTTCTTGGTGTGAGTTCTTTGATGAGTAACAAGAGTTGATTTCTGACCAAAACATTTCCCACAATCAGGACATGAAAATGGCTTCTCCCCTGTATGAGTTCTCTGATGAGTAACAAGACATGATTTCAGACTAAAACATTTCCCACAATCGGGACATGAATATGGCTTCTCTCCTTTGTGAATTCTCTTATGCATAACAAGAGCAGATCTTTTGGCAAAACATTTCCCACATTCTGAACATAAAAATGGCTTCTCCCCTGTGTGAATTCTTAAATGTTCCACAAGATTTGATTTCTGACTAAAACATTTCCCACATTCTAAACATGGAAATGGCTTCTCCCCTGTGTGAGTTCTTAGATGTTCCACAATATGTGATTTCTTTGCAAAACATTTCCCACATTCTGGACATGGAAATGGTTTCTCTCCCGTGTGAATTCTTTGACTAAAATACTTTTCACATTCTGAACCTGAAAGTGTTCTTTTATCTCTGTCAATTATTTCATGCACAGATTGTTTAGACTGATTCTGTGATTGACTCAGTGATTGATTGGACAAAAGATTCCAGTGACCAATGGTATTGGTGGGTAGATCTCCACTGTGAAGGTCTAAGGACACATTAGCATTTATTGAATTAGCTTGTGTGACATTGTTGTCTTCTACTTTTTCAGATAAAAGGAGATGTTCATTGGAGTCTCTCGTCTCATCCTCACCTGGAAAAATAAATATTTTCTTATTTTCTCAAAGTAGTATCTATATAACGGATATGAATGGAGGCAAATGCAGCATGAACATATATGTGAAATAAATATATATACACATGTTATGAGTTAGGTTTTAACCAGCTTAATCAAACCCATATCAAACATCCATGGACAGATATTTCCTAACAAAGAGTTAAATAGTTTCCAGATAAAAGACTTAAAGGGGTTAAGTCTAAGTTTCGTTCGGCAGACAGCCGCTTCCCCCATACACATACAAATTCGGCTCAGCAAAATATGTCTGTGTACACCATAGGAGAGTGGAGAAAGCTGCTGCCAGACAGTTCTAAAGGTGGCTTATCTCCCAGGTGAATATTTGGATTGGGCGAAAATGGGACATTTCCGAGGGAGAGTCAGGAACTCCCCACAGACATTAGTGTGCCAGCCGAACCCACGGTTCTTGGCAGGTTCATCCGACAAAAGTATAATTTATATGGCCAGCTAAAAAAAGCCTATAGGAATGAAATCATGGTGTTCAGTTGACAAGGAGGTGTTAATGAATGGTTGTGTCACGACCCTTGGCTAGGTTGTAACTCTGTGTCTGCACGTGCGGTTGCCTTGGGCAACATGGCACTTTTCCATGGATGTGGTGTTTCCCCATTTTGGTATGCACTGGGTTAAGGTGTGTCTGCTAGTTGTGGTGGGTGTGACCTCAGGCCTCCTTATATGTTTGTGTGTTGGAGCCTGTAGTCAGTTTGATTTTGTTGTCTGCCTGTGTAGGAGCTCTGCTCCCTGGCTGAATGTCTTAGTCTGTTGGAGCCACCCTTATTTATTATATTGTTTCCCTTGCTTTGTCTGTGTGTCCCCTCTGGTGTGTTTCTGTTTTCCCTCCCTCACCTGGTGTACGTTGTTATGGTGTGGGCCTTGATTGGAGGTTTGTGTTTTGGTGTGTTTGCTCCTGAAGGGGCTTGCTTTCCCAGTGGGGTTTAAGCGAAGGCAAGACTGTGGGTTTCCCAGCCTGGAGCCTTCTTCCATCTCGGCTGCGGCAGGTAAGTGTGGATAGCATTGTTATGTCTGTGTAACTTACCTGCCGTACTGATTATCCCATGGTCTTGCATCCTGTCTGCTACTGGGCCTCTGGAGACATCATTCATCTGTGGTCAAGGATGAATGGGTGGCCTCTATCCTGTCATCAGGCCTAGGGCATAGCAGGGATAGCAGGGTCCTAGGTTGGTGAGCATGAGCCCCCTTACCTTCTGAGGCGGCTCATGCGCTAGGAATCTAGGAAGAGCTCAGGGTTACATTAGGAGGTGACCTGCTCCCTGTTCCCTGCTATCTGGCGTTTCAGCCATTGCACGGTTGGGGTTTTTCCTTACTCCCCGCCGTGACATTTTGCCTCTGACATCAGATTGAGGGTTTTCAATAACCACACCATGTATTTATGATCGAGGGACACGTTTGTTCAAAAATGTGTGCGAAGAGCTTTCATTTTCAATTATTGTAGTAACAATGTAATCCAGAATAATCTCTAATCCCTTTAAATTGGAAGATACGAATGGATCCAGCCAAGTCACTTTCAGGCAACTAGGACCAGGCAAAAATGGCCCTTAACAATGCTCCCGCTTTCCACTCCTTCTGGGTGGGCCATGCCACTGGAATAGATTTGTCCATTTATGCACGATATTGCTTGCTTATTGGCTAGGCCTCTCTCACTCTGACTGTGGAGTGCGGGCATGCTACCTCCAGCTTTTAAAGGGCTAGTGCATGTATACCCTATTCTTTACCAGTCAATGGCTGGTCATTGTGGGGATTTTTAGTCACCTTCCGCTGTCGGTAAGTGCCTGAGCAATAGAGTCTAGTCCGCTAGGTATGCTGTTATACGTTTGTCTGCCCGTGTACTGACTTCTGTCTGTTTCCCAGATTTGACCTTTTGATACCTGGCCTTTCTCTAATCTCCACTCTTGGCATCAAGAGAATGCCAAGAGTGTGCAAAGCAGTAACCAAAGCAAAAGGTGGCTACTTTGAAGAACCTAGAATATGACATATTTTCAGTTGTTTCACACTTTTTTGTTATGTATATAATTCCACATGTGTTAATTCATAGTTTTGATGCCTTCAGTGTGAATCTACAATTTTCATAGTCATGAAAATAAAGAAAACTCTTTGAATGAGAAGGTGTGTCCAAACTTTTGGTCTGTACTGTATATATATATATATATATATATATATATATACACAAATAAAAATACTAAGTATATTTAAAAAGTACAAAGTAGATTGAAACCGATAAACAGAGGAAGTTCGCTTCCTGTTAACGGTATCAGCAGGAGATTAAAAACAAATGGTTAAAAACAAGAAATAAAAGATAAAATGGATGGGAAACATCCAATGAGGCACTTTCTTCACTAGGGGGTTGTCAGCAGGATAAGCATAAAACACCTGTGACGGTTTCCCCCTGGCCAGGATCGTGTGTAGAATCTCAGTGAATGATGGCAGCGAGGCAGAGCGCTTCTGATCAAATCACCTTTATTGTATGATATATGGCTCAACGCGTTTCGGGGATCAAGGTATCCCCTTCATCAGGAGAAAGTATGCTACAGTTGTACTTTTGACATGTCAGGTCTATAAATACACAAATCAATAAAGAATTTGGCACAAAAAGACCTAAAATGGAAGTAATGTGGTGTCACTTCCGGTCGGTGGAACGCAGACTGCGTTCCAAAGGGCGGAAGTCGAGTGATCGAATGGGATAATAAAGAAATAATAGTAGAGTGCAATGATACAAGTTGGGGTGTGAAGCGTTAATGATGGGGAGGTGGCCGAGAACAGGTGTTAGAGTGAAGGGATGGAGCGATCCGATGCGATCCACCAAACGCTCCTTCCGGTGGAACGCTTAGTGGAACGCATGATCGGGGGCGGGGTTAGCGGAATTAATATGGGGAAGAAGGAAAAGATGTTGAATAATCGAAAAATCAAATAATATCTTTATAGTTGGAAGCGCGGGCTATGCGGACGTGGCCGGGAACAAATATTATTGCAGGGGGAGGTGCCGATCCGATGCAATTACATCCGGTGGAACGCTTGGTGGAGCGCACGTTCGGGGGGCGGGGTGAGCGGTGGTTACGTGCGCATGTATCTGACAGCACGGACGGGTCGGAGGTTCTAGGAGGCACTGTATGTGTGGTCATATGATATTGGTCACATGATCAGGGTACGTGTCAAGTGTGCTGACGGGGAAATGGTCTATAAATCAATTAGCATGCGAAAGAGATACTTAAATACTTAAAAGCATGTGAGATTACATGGAAATGATCTCTGCTTCAAAGAGGGCCTCAAGGTGTCAGCATGTGAAAGCTGAGTTCCTCAGCTGGTATCTTCTTTTCAAAAGCCCATGCTACCTTCTTCGTCTCCTCCGAAACCCAAGCAATTGCATAAAGTCAAGCTGCCCAAAGAGGATCATCTGCATAGGTGCAGCAGTGACTATTGCAAATAACCTGTTCCCTCTTCATGGGAAACTCCAGTGCCTAGGGTTGATTGGATGGACAACCCTGGGCAAAGTCAAGTTCTCTCTGAAGCTGTGTCCTTAACATGCAGTAAAATTTGGTTTACCTTGCAGGCCGTCCTGGACTCCTGCATCAGGCCTTGGTAGCCCAATACTATATCCCTTCCAAGCAGTTGGAGAGGCCTTTGGTAGTCACATCTATCAAGGGGATGACACTTATGGAATCCATGAAATGTCACCGTGCCCATTGATCTCCAAGTGAGAGTCTTGCTCACACAGAAGATCCTATGTCCTGCCTGTTTCTACTAGTATCCTCCTTCCGTGATTTTGCACTGGGGATGATTGTCGTTTCCGCTGCTTGGCTTCTGTGCGACCACCCATGG
Organism: Bufo gargarizans; assembly: GCF_014858855.1. NCBI lineage: Eukaryota > Metazoa > Chordata > Amphibia > Anura > Bufonidae > Bufo > Bufo gargarizans. The sequence goes on along the minus strand of NC_058083.1, from coordinate 534,456,497 downwards.
CTCCACAGGCTCCCAAGAATCTACTGGGCCATGCTTCATGCCAGCTACATGTATATTTTTGATAAAACGGAAGGTAGTCACCACACAGATCCTATGACTGATTGGGCTCCGGTCTGGCACCATGCCTCCTAGTGGCCAAGACCATCCATTATTGTTATCGGAGACTCAGGCTATGTTGGACTACATAAAAAAAAAAACTTAAAGAAAGGTTTAATTAGAAATCTTTCTCCCCAGCTGAGGCTGGATTTCTTTTTATGAAGAGAAAGGATGGTTCTCTGCGGTTCTGCATTGATTATTAGGGATTGAAAATTACAAGAATACATGTGAAGAATAAATGTCCCGTGCCTCTGCTCCCTTGGCCTTTTGATAGGATTCATGGATCCAGAATCTTCCCAAAGTTGGAACTCGGTGGGGCCTATAATTTGATTTGAATACTGACGGGTGACTAGTGGTGGATGGCATTCAACACTCCTGAAAAGCACTATGAGTATTTAGTCATGCCCTTTGGCCTCTGTAACACTCCTGCAGCATTCCAAAATGTCATCTATGACGTCTTTCGGGACCTCCTCTATGATCGTGTGATGCAACAATATTTTTTTGCATTGTCCAGTTGTTTCTAGGCAGTTATTGTAATACTGAGGAGGAGGGGAAGGGCTGTGGCCACTGCGCCACCAATGTATATAATTAACCCCTGAATACAAATGTGGGCGGCGGGTGCTGGCCGTATCACACAGCCGGCACCCAGCCTCAGCGACGGGGCAATGCGATCCGCCGAACCAGGTTAATTAACCTCTCAGGTGCCACACCTGAGGGGTTAATTGACAGGGTTCATGGGATCGCTGTGCCCTGTCATGTGGCCGCCTCTATAACCATGTACAGAAAATAAGTATACAATCAGTAAATAAACTGATAACACCTCCATGTGAGCTGTGATTAATGCCGAGGAGACGAGTGATGATCTCCTTGGTAGAGGACATTGCGATTATCACCTACATCTCTCCAGGGAGATTAAACATGGACTTGACATAATTAAAACATAACTCATAACAATGATGACGAGGACGAGGTTTCTCTGAACTTTGTATCAGTTTTGCCATTAACAAAGGAATTTACAGTCAACAAGATTTATATATATAAAAAACGGACTCTAACCTTTCACAGACACCGATCCGGGGTCTTCGAGGCCACTTGTCATTTCACCAGAAATTTCCTGCAAAGATCCAACATTAAAGACATGAAGAAAACAGAAAAAGGAACCCGAGTTTCTCTTATATCCAGGTGAAGGTTAGAAACCCCTAGAAGACATGAACCAATCTGCCCTAAAGGAGAAGGATCTCCTCAAGTGTCGGTCAGACAGGATCAACATTCAGACAAGTGTTTTAAACATCAGCAGAAAGGTTTGAATTGATCTGATCCTATCCTGGAGGGGGCGCTGTGCTCATCACCTCCGGTTCTTACATTATTCTATAATGTCACAGCTTTTACAGTGAAGAAGCCTTTTATCAGCGCTGGAGACTGAACCTTCTTACATTCATATATTTGTACAGTTTTATCAGGTCTCCCCTTAGATATCTCCTCCCAAGACTAAATAAAAATTCCCTCATAACTGAGGGTCTCGGGCCTCTTATCAGTTTTGTTGATCTTTGGACTTTTTTTTCACAATTAGGGGTTTTCTCATCTGAGATATTGGTGGCATAACTCTAGGCTATGCCACCAATGTCAGACAGGTGTGGGTCTAGGAGGTGTGACCCACGTCTATCTCTAGAACGGAGCTCCAAAAGTGAACAGGAGTGGACCATGTATGTGCGGCCGGCCTGCTTATAATTTATATGGTAGCGCCCAAAATAGCCGGACACTGGCTTGGCTATTTATGGCACTTCGATACAAGTGAATGAAGCGGTGGCCGCGCTTGCGCAGTGCTCTCTACATTCATTTCTATGGGACTCCCTAAGATAGCCGAGCGCGCCACTTGTCTATTTTCAGCACACCCATACAAATTAATGCAGGGCGGTTGCGCATGTGCGGAGTGTTCTCCTTCACTTTGGGAGCTTCGTTCTAGAGTGATGTGCCACCAATTGTAGCTTAGGCTGTATTGCAACAGCTAGCTTACGCTTTTTCCTCCCCCACATTGTTGGTTAAAACTTTACATTTATTTTTATTTGTACTTAATAAAACTACTATATCAATGAGAACCTACAGTTAAAACTTTCAGGGTGAGCTCTAATCTCACTGCAATTCAGTAATATCTGGAATAGCGTCTGTGGCGGCTGCGCACTCACACTGATGCCTCTATTCTAATATCCTATTAGGTGTATTCATTCTCATAGCGCTCACTTCCTGGACTAAAACTGTAACTTAGAATCTACCCCCCGACATGTTTTGCCGAGTACCGGCGTCTTCAGGGGCTGGGCAGTCTATGATTCCAAGTGACGAGGACTTGATCTTTTAATATACCTCTGTTTATGACGTCATTCGTCATAGGCCAATAATCATCGCTTTCTCTCCATCATTCTCCCCTGCCTATCTATTCTTCCCCCCTATTGGTTGGTCCTGGTGATGCTTAGTTCCCGTTCTCTCCCGCTCCATCTCGCGCATGCGCCAGAACTTGAAGTTCTCCTCTTCATTCTATACATATTGCAAAGTGGTCTTCTTTCAATACTGTGCATGCACCAGGTCTTGGAGCATTTCCAGCTCCCCTTTGTCTATTGGGCTTCACTTGTTTATTGCGCATGTATCGGGACTTAGATTCTCTTCCCAAAGGGTCCACTTCTAATACATGTGCTGTTGAGTCTGATACAGTAGCATGGTTACTTATTTCTACTGTACTTACACTTAATCTTATCTCGGAACATGATATACCAATTCCATCACCATTACCATAGATATAGCTGAGGACAATTTACTCCTAATGGTTTAGGTCATTCTTAGTAGGGGCTCGCCATTTATGAGATGATGTTATGGACTTAAGTCACTATAAGGACAACCTATTTGGATCCTATATATTATTCTAATCCTCTTTTAGTTTCTTTTTTGATATATACATCTGTAATCTTATTCCATTTCCACCAGATTAAATCTTTCCATTTGTTTCAATTGTCTGTCATATGTGTATTGGGCATTTAGGATCTTTTAAATAAATGAAGAGTAGGTAAACCCCTCATTAAGGCCTTTAGGGCCTAGGCTTTGCAGGTGATAGATCCAGCAGGTTTCTTCTTGTAGGAGTCTTCTATCAAAGTCTCCTTGTCTGGGTCCTTTTTTGATCTTCTGAATCCCCCAGACTTTAAGTTTGGTCACATCGCCTTGATGTTGTTCTATCATATGTCTAGAGAGTGATGTATCTGCCCCTGTATTAATTTTACTAAAATGTCCGGAAAGTCTCCTTCTCAACTCTTGGGTGGTCTTACCGACATAAATTTTAGGGCAGTAACACTTTATTGCGTATACCACTCCTCTGGGGCTTGCAATTAATATACTCTCTTATCTGGTAATGTTTACCATCTACTGGATTGGTAAATTCCTTTAGGGGTGTCATGTACCTGCAGTAGATACATTCTCCACAGGGATACGATCCCTTAGTACTCAACCAAGTGGTGACTGGTGTCTTCTCTTGCTGGAAATGGCTATGTACCAACATGTCTTTCAGGTTTTTCCCTCGTCTATACGTTATTGCTGGATTGGGGGGGATTACTTCTCTTAAATCTTCATCTGTTTTCAGGATATGCCAGTATCGCTCAAAAATTCTATATACTCGTTCGTGTTGGACATCAAAGTGCCAATACAGCGTATGGTCAATTTTTCTTCCTGCTTCTTTCTGCTACTTAGCAGAGCACTCCTATCTGTCTTCTTTGCTCTGTTATATGCCTTAAAAAGGCTTTTTTTCGGCTACCCCCTAGCCAGCAACCTCCGAAAGAGGAGGGCACTTTCTTTCTCGAAAGCTTCCTGAGCAGGTCCTTTTAGCTCGCAGATACTGTCCCACCGGAATCCCTCTCTTCAGGGCCGGTGGGTGGAAGCTTTCCCAATGAAGGAAGTTGTTGGTCGAGGTGGGCTTCCTATAGACTTCTGTCTGTACACTGCCGTCAGGCCCCAGGGTAATTGTCAGGTCCAGAAAATTTATGTTTTCTTTATGAATTTCTGCTGTAAATTTGAGGCCCAGTTCATTATTATTTAATATGTGAGTAAACGCAATAAATTCCTGTTCTGTGCCTTCCCAAAGAATTAAAACGTCGTCAATATAACGATCCCCAAAATAAAATGTGCTCTGTGTATTTGTATTGTGTTTCTGTGAAGACAATTCGGTCTTCCCACCACCCAAGAAATAGGTTTGCAAAATTAGGTGCACAAATCGTCCCCATCGCGGTATCGGTGATCTGTAAATAATATTTACCATCAAAAAAAAAATAATTGTGTTTTAACAAAAAATCAAGCAGTGGCTAAGACACACTGATTGTGACATTGATATTGTGTACCCCTAGTGCTTAGATAGTATTCAACTGCTTGAAGCCCTAAGTCGTGTCTGATACTTGTGTAAAGAGCCTCCACAGTCTAGGCTCGCTATATATGTCCGGGAACTGACATGGATATCCTGGAGCCTGACGACAGCATCTTTAGTGTCCCTAATATAAGATGGCAAGGTCGACACATAGGGAGAGATAACCTGATTGACATAGTCACTGATCTTTTCACATAGGCTTTGATTCCCTGAGACAATGGGTCTGCCTGGGATTGGTTGGATCTTTTTGTGGACTTTGGGGATAGCATAGAAAGTGGCAACAGTTGGACGTGGATTAAACAGTACCTTGTATTGCTCTTTAGTGATAAGGTTGGCATCTTTAGCTTCCATTAGGACCTTTTTTAGTTTCTCTGTAAACTTAACAGTAGGATTTTCCTTGAGGAGTCTGTATGTTTTTTCATCCTCTAGTAGTGATTTCACCATAGTGACATAATCTATCTGATCTAGGAGGACTACGTGTCCTCCTTTATCAGAAGGTTTTATTATTAGATTATTCTCTTCTATCAAAGATCAAGTCCTCGTCACTTGGAATCATAGACTGCCCAGCCCCTGAAGACGCCGGTACTCGGTGAAACATGTCGGGGGGGCAGATTCTAAGTTACAGTTTTAGTCCAGGAAGTGAGCGCTATGAGAAGGAATACACCTCATAGGATATTAGAATAGAGGCGTCAGTGTGAGTGCGCAGCCGCCACAGACGCTATTCCAGATATTACTGAATTGCAGTGAGATTAGAACTCACCCTGAAAGTTTTAACTATAGGTTCTCGTTGATATAGTAGGTTTTATTACCGTAAGTACAAATAAAAATAAAGGTGAAATTTTAACAATCAATGTGGGGGAGGAAAAAGCGTAAACTAGCTGTTGCAATACAGCCTAAGCTACAATGGTAATTCCCAACGCTGCTCCCTCACAATAGGGTTTTTGTGAACTAATATGTACCACCAATGTCTCAGGTAAGGTAATCCCTTTAAAACTGGAGATAGCCAAGCGCTGCACTTACTCCTCTTTGGTAGTGATGAGCAGCAGGGGTCATATTTGAATTAGTGATATTTCGCAAATATTTTGTAGAATATTCGTCGAATATTCGTTATATTCTACAGTCTTCTTTTTGTACTCGAATATCAGCAAGGTAATGATCCCGTATTATGCGCATATTAAGCGATCAATACAGGCGTGGGTCAAAAACGAATAAATAGCACTATAGAATATAGCGCTATATATTGTTTTTAAGAATATTCGTCATTTCTTTCCATCTGAAGTCATGATTCCTCACTGCTTAAGTCGCTTGTGGGCCAATGACTCATTGGCCCACAAGCAATAAGCAGGGAGGAATCATGTGTTCAGATGAAAAAAATGACGAATATTCTAAAAAACTAATATATAGCGCTATATTCTAACAATGTGACAGATTCCTTTTATCACAATCTTTTATAAAACCAGAAACCATTTTCAGCCACCAATAACAAGATGTAATGGAGCGTACAGTATACTCCACTGCTGCTGGGGGGGTCAGTAGACGGAGAGTACAGTATACTCCACTGCTGCTGGGGGAGGTCAGTAGACGGAGAGTACAGTATACTCCACTGCTGCTGGGGGAGGTCAGTAGATGGAGAGTACAGTATACTCCACTGCTGCTGGGGGAGGTCAGTAGATGGAGGGTACAGTATACTCCACTGCTGCTGGGGGAGGTCAGTAGACGGAGCGTACAGTATACTCCACTGCTGCTGGGGGAGGTCAGTAGACGGAGAGTACAGTATACTCCACTGCTGCTGGGGGAGGTCAGTAGACGGAGAGTACAGTATACTCCACTGCTGCTGGGGGAGGTCAGTAGATGGAGAGTACAGTATACTCCACTGCTGCTGGGGGAGGTCAGTAGACGGAGCGTACAGTATACTCCACTGCTGCTGGAGGAGGTCAGTAGATGGAGAGTACAGTATACTCCACTGCTGCTGGGGGAGGTCAGTAGATGGAGAGTACAGTATACTCCACTGCTGCTGGGGGAGGTCAGTAGACGGAGAGTACAGTATACTCCACTGCTGCTGGGGGAGGTCAGTAGACGGAGAGTACAGTATACTCCACTGCTGCTGGGGGAGGTCAGTAGATGGAGCGTACAGTATACTCCACTGCTGCTGGGGGAGGTCAGTAGATGGAGAGTACAGTATACTCCACTGCTGCTGGGGGAGGTCAGTAGACGGAGCGTACAGTATACTCCACTGCTGCTGGGGGAGGTCAGTAGATGGAGCGTACAGTATACTCCACTGCTGCTGGGGGAGGTCAGTAGACGGAGAGTACAGTATACTCCACTGCTGCTGGGGGAGGTCAGTAGATGGAGAGTACAGTATACTCCACTGCTGCTGGGGGAGGTCAGTAGACGGAGCGTACAGTATACTCCACTGCTGCTGGGGGAGTCAGTAGACGGAGAGTACAGTATACTCCACTGCTGCTGGGGAGGTCAGTAGACGGAGAGTACAGTATACTCCACTGCTGCTGGGGGAGGTCAGTAGATGGAGCGTACAGTATACTCCACTGCTGCTGGGGGAGGTCAGTAGATGGAGCGTACAGTATACTCCACTGCTGCTGGGGGAGGTCAGTAGATGCAGAGTACAGTATACTCCACTGCTGCTGGGGGAGGTCAGTAGACGGAGCGTACAGTATACTCCACTGCTGCTGGGGGAGGTCAGTAGATGCAGAGTACAGTATACTCCACTGCTGCTGGGGGAGGTCAGTAGACGGAGCGTACAGTATACTCCACTGCTGCTGGGGGAGGTCAGTAGACGGAGCGTACAGTATACTCCACTGCTGCTGGGGGAGGTCAGTAGATGGAGCGTACAGTATACTCCACAGCTGCTGGGGGAGGTCAGTAGATGAAGAGTACAGTATACTCCACTGCTGCTGGGGGAGGTCAGTATATGGAGCGTACAGTATACTCCACTGCTGCTGGGGGAGGTCAGTAGATGGAGAGTACAGTATACTCCACTGCTGCTGGGGGAGGTCAGTAGACGGAGAGTACAGTATACTCCACTGCTGCTGGGGGAGGTCAGTAGACGGAGCGTACAGTATACTCCACTGCTGCTGGGGGAGGTCAGTAGACGGAGAGTACAGTATTCTCCACTGCTGCTGGGGGAGGTCAGTAGACGGAGCGTACAGTATACTCCACTGCTGCTGGGGGAGGTCAGTAGACAGAGCGTACAGTATACTCCACTGCTGCTGGGGGAGGTCAGTAGACGGAGCGTACAGTATACTCCACTGCTGCTGGGGGAGGTCAGTAGACGGAGCGTACAGTATACTCCACTGCTGCTGGGGGAGGTCAGTAGATGGAGAGTACAGTATACTCCACTGCTGCTGGAGGAGGTCAGTAGACGGAGCGTACAGTATACTCCACTGCTGCTGGGGGAGGTCAGTAGACGGAGCGTACAGTATACTCCACTGCTGCTGGGGGAGGTCAGTAGACGGAGCGTACAGTATACTCCACTGCTGCTGGGGGAGGTCAGTAGACGGAGCGTACAGTATACTCCACTGCTGCTGGGGGAGGTCAGTAGATGGAGAGTACAGTATACTCCACTGCTGCTGGGGGGGGTCAGTAGACGGAGAGTACAGTATACTCCACTGCTGCTGGGGGAGGTCAGTAGATGGAGAGTACAGTATACTCCACTGCTGCTGGGGGAGGTCAGTAGACGGAGCGTACAGTATACTCCAATGCTGCTGGGGGAGGTCAGTAGATGGAGAGTACAGTATACTCCACTGCTGCTGGGGGAGGTCAGTAGATGGAGCGTACAGTATACTCCACTGCTGCTGGGGGAGGTCAGTAGACGGAGAGTACAGTATACTCCACTGCTGCTGGGGGAGGTCAGTAGATGGAGAGTACAGTATACTCCACTGCTGCTGGGGGAGGTCAGTAGAAAGCTCCATTACATCAGTCTATAGAGGATTTGTAGAAACCTCAGCTTCATCTACCTGATGATCCAGTGGGATATTTGGTTTCTCCTCTGGACAGTCCTGGGAATACAGAGGACTGGGACATCTCTCTGGTGGATTTCTTTGACTGGATCCATCTATAGAAAATACACACAGCGACTGAATACATTGTCTATATGTGATGATCAGGAATCTGACCCTCAAAACTGTTCTCTCCTCTACAGTCATGGAAGGTCTCCTCTTACGCGGTAATGTGAGGGACTGGTGATTCTCCATCATGACGTCCTTGTATAGATCCTTTTGTCCTTCTAAATACTCCCACTCCTCCATGGAGAAATAGACAGCGACATCCTGACACCTTATAGGAACCTGACAACACAAGGACACAGTCATTACCAGACCCCTCCCTTGGCGTTATTGTATAATGTCCCAGCATTCCCAGCAGCGCTCACCTCTCCGCTCAGCAGCTCAGTGATCCTGGTGGTAAGTTCTACGATCTTCTGCTCATGTATCAGGGAATGAGGTGGAGGCTCGGTGATGGGGCTCTGGGTCCTGCTCCATCCTCCTGACACACGGGGTGTCACACACTCACCAGACGACTTCTTTACTACCTTGTAATCCTGTGTATGGAGAGATGCCGATCACTACAGAGATTCTAAGAATCCTTCACCTTTCCAGTCATTTCCCTGTTTTATTACTAGAGATAAGAGTGATGTCATGTGAGACTCTCACCTCTCCAGTTATCAAGGAGATGATCTCCAGGGTGAGGTCTAATATCCTCGCAGCCATGAGGTCTCTGTCCTTCTCCATCCTTGGTGGATCATCAATGGAAAGGACCATTGTCTTTTAAAAGAAAACTAGAGAACCTGAGGGAAACATTGAGGATTGAGAGCAAAATTGTGTTTAGAAGAACATCTTATCTGAAGTAAAGTGAGTAATTAGCAAATCTGATCGGTGGAGGTTCAACGGCTCGGATCACCACGAATCCACGATCTTCACGAATCACAAGAATAAGGTGTAAGAGTGTATAGAGCGGTGGTCACACATTTATGCTTCTGCTCCAATCAACTCCATGGGACTGCCGGAGATCGCCGAGCTCTGTATTCATCTTCTCTTTGTCAGTCCCATAGAGTTGAATGGTGTGACCACCGGTTCATACATTCTGGCACCTCATACTTGTGATTGGTGGGGATCCCAGTGGTCAGACCCCCACCAATCAGATACTTATCTTCTGTCCTATGTGTAGGGATTGCATTCCTATGATAAGACAACTCCATTAAGGATTACTGATAGCACACTATACATTGCATCTTTCATATGAATGATAGTCGGCAGTGCATCGTCCTGTGTAAAGAGGTAGAAATGAACAGCTGCATGAATGATCGTAAGGACTGACTGATCGCTCAAGTGGCCATTTATTGTAATTATCTGCCTGTGTAAACGGTCTTTAAGGCCACATTCAATATTTTATGAACCAATTGAGTTCAATGAGGCTAATCACAGGGCTATTTTTTGACGACCAGTGAACAGCGGACAACAAAAGATAGCACATGTTGCGGCCAGACAGAGCGCACTGATGATCAATGGGACTGTTTTTAACAGATGATTAGAAAGGAGTGCACCCGTTTGAGAGCCATTAAAAACAGGTACACCAAATGGCATTCAGGGGTTACAATAAAATAAAATAAAATAAAATACTCACCTCATCCACTTGCACTCGCAGGGACAATCTCCTCCTCAGGCTTTAGGACCCGACGCTCTAAGTGTGGTGACATCACATGATGTGACGCCATCATTCACGTGCAAGTAGGTGAGTTTTTTTTTTATAGATCTATTAACACTACTGGGGATGGGGGGGGGGCAAAATATATACTGGGGGCACAACTGGACACAAATATATATATAAGGGGCCATTATTTATATCGAGGGGGTACTATGTGGGAAACTAATACTGGGGGCACTAAGGCGCCATTATTTATACTTGGGGACACTATTAGGGCCTTTTAATATTGGTGGGGGCAGAAAATAAGTCCCTTCAGCGGCTATAATGCAAAAAAAATGTAGCCGGGGACATGGACATGTCGTATTTTTTTAGTTTTCACTGACCGACAGCCCCCATACATTTGAAGAGGACCATTTTAACGGCCATTTATTCATGTGAACGGCCCATTCACACAACCATATTTATGGGTCCGCATCCGTTCCACAATTTTGCAGATGGGATGGGGACCCATCAATTTAAATCGGGCCGCAGAGGATGCGGACAGCACACTGTGTACTTTCGTTCCACAGCCCCGCATTTCTATCATAGATCTGGCCGTGTGCGTTCCACATTTGGCCGGTATATGTGTTTTGTGGATTTGCTATTTAATATATACAGTGCTGCCCATAATTGTTCATACCCCTGGCAAATTTTGACTTAAAGTTACTTTTATTCAACCAGCAAGTAATTTTTTGACGGGAAATGACATGGGTGTCTCCCAAAAGATAATAAGACGACTTACAAGAGGCATTAATGTGGAAAAAAAAAAAAAAAACATTTCTCGGCTTTTATTTACATTTGAGCAAAAAGTTTCCGGTCCAAAATTATTCCTACCCTTCTCAATAATCAATAGACAAACCTTTATTGTCTATTACAGCAATCAAACGCTTCCTATAATTGCAGACCAGCTTTTCGCAGGTCTCCACAGGTATTTTTTCCCATTCATCTTTAGCAATGAGCTCCAAATCTTTCAGGTTGGAGGGTCTTCTTGCCATCACCATGATCTTTAGCTCCCTCCACAGATTCTCAAATGGATTCAAGTCTGGACTCTGGCTGGGCCACTCCAAAACGTTAATGTTGTTGTCTGCTAACCATTTCTTCTCCACTTTTGCTGTGTGTTTTGGGTCATTGTCATGCTGAAATGTACATTGGTGCCCAAGGCCAAGTTTCTCTGTAGACTGCCTGATGTTGTTGTTGAGAATCCTTATGAATTGCTCTTTTTTCATGGTGCCGTTTACTGTGATTAGGTTCCCTAGTCCATTGGCTGAAAAACACCCCCAAAGCATTAGGTTACCACCACCATATTTGACAGTGGGGATGGTGTTCTTTGGGTTGAAGGCTTCTCCTTTTTTATGCCAAATGAAGGAAACATCATTGTGACTAGAGTTGAGCGAACACCTGGATGTTCGGGTTCGAGAAGTTCGGCCGAACTTCCCGGAAATGTTCGGGTTCCGAACTTGACCCGAACTTCGTCCCGAACCCGAACACCATTAAAGTCAATGGGGACCCGAACTTTTTGGCACTAAAAAGGCTGTAAAATAGCCCAGGAAAGGGCTAGAGGGCTGCAAAAGGCAGCAAAATGTAGTTAAATCCCCTGCAAACAAATGTGGATAGGGAAATGAATAAAAATAAAAATAAATAAAAATTAACCAATATCAATTGGAGAGAGGTCCCATAGCAGAGAATCTGGCTTCATGTCAGCAGAGAATCAGTCTTCATGTCATAGCAGAGAATCAGGCTTCACGTCACCCAACACTGGAACAGGCCACTGTCAGATATTTTTAGGCCCCGGCACCCAGACAGAGGAGAGGCTCATTCAACTTTGGGTTGCCCCGCAATATAATGATAAAATGAAAATAAAAATAGGATTGAATGAGGTGCCCTGGAGTACAATAATATATGGTTAAGGGGACGTAGTTAATGTCTAATCTGCACAAGGGATGGACAGGTCCTGTGGGATCCATGCCTGGTTCATTTTTATGAACGTCAGCTTGTCCACATTGGCTGTAGACAGGCGGCTGCGTTTGTCTGTAATGACGCCCCCTGCCGTGCTGAATACACGTTCAGACAAAACGCTGGCCGCCGGGCAGGCCAGCACCTCCAAGGCATAAAAGGCTAGCTCTGGCCTTGTGGACAATTTAGAGACCCAGAAGTTGAATGGGGCCGAACCATCAGTCAGTACGTGGAGGGGTGTGCACACGTACTGTTCCACCATGTTAGTGAAATGTTGCCTCCTGCTAACACGTTCCGTATCAGGTGGTGGTGCAGTTAGCTGTGGCGTGTTGACAAAACTTTTCCACATCTCTGCCATGCTAACCCTGCCCTGAAAGGAGCTGGCCGTGACACAGCTGCGTTGGCGACCTCTTGCTTCTCCTCTGCCTTCGCCTTGGGCTTCCACTTGTTCCCCTGTGACATTTGGGAATGCTCTCAGTAGTGCGTCTACCAACGCGCACTTGTACTCGCGCATCTTACTATCACACTCCAGTGCAGGAAGTAAGGTGGGCACCTTGTCTTTGTACCGTGGATCCAGCAGGGGGGCAACCCAGTAGTCCGCACACGTTAAAATGTGGGCAACTCTGCTGTCGTTGCGCAGGCACTGCAGCATGTAGTCGCTCATGTGTGCCAGGCTGCCCAGAGGTAAGGACAAGCTGTCCTCTGTGGGAGGCGTATCGTCATCATCCTGCGTTTCCCCCTAGCCACGCACCAGTGATGGGCCAGAGCAGCGTTGGGTGCCACCCCGCTGTGACCATGCTTCATCCTCATCCTCCTCCACATCCTCGTCCTCCTCGTCCTCCAGTAGTGGGCCCTGGCTGGCCACATTTGTACCTGGCCTCTGCTGTTGCAAAAAACCTCCCTCTGAGTCACTTCGAAGAGACTGGCCTGAAAGTGCTAAAAATGACCCCTCTTCCTCCTCCTCCTCCTCCTGGGCCACCTCCTCTTCCATCATCGCCCTAAGTGTTTTCTCAAGGAGACATAGAAGTGGTATGGTAACGCTGATAACGGCGTCATCGCCACTGGCCATGTTGGTGGAGTACTCGAAACAGCGCAACAGGGCACACAGGTCTCGCATGGAGGCCCAGTCATTGGTGGTGAAGTGGTGCTGTTCCGTAGTGCGACTGACCCGTGCGTGCTGCAGCTGAAACTCCACTATGGCCTGCTGCTGCTCGCACAGTCTGTCCAGCATGTGCAAGGTGGAGTTCCACCTGGTGGGCACGTCGCATATGAGGCGGTGAGCGGGAAGGGCGAAGTTATGCTGTAGCGCAGACAGGCGAGCAGCGGCAGGATGTGAATGCCGGAAGCGCGAACAGACGGCCCACACTTTATGCAGCAGCTCTGACATTTCGGGGGTAGTTGTGAATGAACTTCTGCACCACCAAATTCAGCCCATGCGCCAGGCAAGGGATGTGCGTCAAACCGGCTAGTCCCAGAGCTGCAACGAGATTTCGCCCATTATCGCACACCACCAGGCCGGGCTTGAGGCTCACCGGCAGCAACCACTCGTCGGTCTGTTGTTCTATACCCCGCCACAACTCCTGTGCGGTGTGGGGCCTGTCCCCCAAACATATGAGTTTCAGAATGGCCTGCTGACATTTACCCCGGGCTGTGCTGAAGTTGGTGGTGAAGGTGTGTGGCTGACTGGATGAGCAGGTGGAAGATAAGGAGGAGGAAGCCGAGTAGGAGGAGGTGGCAACAGGAGGCAAAGAATGTTGCCCTGCGATCCTTGGCGGTGCAAGGACGTGCGCCAAACAGCTCTCCGCCTGGGGCCCAGCCGCCACTACATTTACCCAGTGTGCAGTTAGGGAGATAAAGCGTCCCTGGCCGTGCTTACTGGTCCACATATCTGTGGTTAAGTGGACCTTGCCACAGATGGCGTTGTGCAGTGCACACTTGATTTTATCGGATACTTGGTTGTGCAGGGAAGGCACGGCTCTCTTGGAGAAGTAGTACCGGCTAGGAACAACATACTGTGGGACAGCAAGCGACATGAGCTGTTTGACACCGCGTGTGCACTTATCTACATACTACTGTGCAGACAATCCCCGGTCACAATATCATCCCCTTTCTAGGGACATTCCCCTCACACTGAGGTTCTATCACCAGGAGAAGACATCACTGTGTGATCTGTGTGGTCCGGGGACCAGGATGGGACTGACGGGGGCAGCACCAGTTCAGCGCGGCCTCCCCTCCACAGTTCCTGCTCATTAGAGCTCCGGCCTCCGCTGTGCAGGGACAGTGAGGAGAGGACACAGCGCTGCAGCCCCTTCATCTAAAAGAGGTTGTCCCCACCGATCACACACTGCCTCCATATCCTAGTGATATCACAGAACATTGTGTGATGGAAGACCCCTCTAATCCAGGAGAACAGCCCCTCTTACAGGGGTCTGGGGGGTCTCCTAATATTCCAGGGGGAGAGCAGACATGTCTGAGGAGAACTCCCCTCCTGACCACCAGACTGTGTGAGCAGAGACTCTCTATGGCCGGTGCTGCCCCCTGCTGGGTGGACCTGCTATATATCACTAGTGTTGAGCGAGCATGCTCAGCCGAATACCAGTTTGGCTGGAGCATCGCTATGCTCGGCACATGGCGGTACTCGGCCGGCTACCGCATGTGCTCGAGCACAATGCTCGAGTCTCCTCCCCGCACGTTTTGCTGCTGCTAAGCAGCCAATAAACGTGCAGGTAAGTATTGCCCTCACTGTAATGCCAGTAGCCATGTTGTCTACTGGCATTACAGTGATTGACTGGCCGGAACGCGTCATCGGGTGCTATATAGCACCCGATGACGCGTGTTCGGCTCATTCTAAGTCAGGGAGAGCTGAGCATAGGAAGGGACAGACAGTGTAGGTAGTGTAATTGAATAAAATGTTTCTACTAAAACGTTTCAGAGACCCAAAATTCCTTGCAAGGACTATTGTGTGTGACAGCAGCAATATATGTTTGTAGCGCAACCTGCGCTAAATTGCTCAGTGTTAGGGAGAGCTGTGCATAGGAAGGGACAGTGTAGGGAGTGTAATACTAAAAACTTTTCAGAGACCCAAAAGTCTTTTAAGGACTACTGTGTGTGACAGCAGCAATATATATTTTTAGCGCATCCTGTGCAAAATACAGTGTAATAGGCCGCTGCGGACAGTTAAATTATCCGCGCCACATCTCCTGTGTAAATCGTGCACATCCCTAAAATATCTGTGACATCCAGTGCACTTTTTCCGTAGACTGTGTTCGCTGCGGACAGTTAAATTATTTGCGCCACATCTCCTGTTTAAAGTGTGTGCATCCCTAAAATATCAGTCACATCCAGTACACTTTTTTGTAGACACTGCGAACTGTGACATTTCCTAATCACAAATACCTTTGTAAATTTTTTTGCGCATACACTTCCAAATCCTACGCTACTATACATGTGACATACTTTCAAGCATATATACCATTTAAAATGAAGAAGCAGTAAGGGATGGGGAAGTGGCCGTGATGCTGATGGTGCACGCAGAGGCCGTGGCCCTGGGCGCGGAGAAACAGTGCCTGCTGCCAGAGCACAAGATAAACAATCATCCAAGATACCTAGCTTCATGTCCCAGTTTGCAGGGCGGCGCAGGACCCCACTCTTGAAGTCAGACCAGTGCGACCAGGTGGTCGGTTGGATTGCAGCAGATAATGCTTCCAGTCGGTTAAGCACCTCCTGTCTTCCACCAAGTCCAGTCTCAGTAGCCATGAGTCTGGTCAACACAATTCTCACCCTGATCCTCCTTCCTCCCACCATTTACAGTCTGGCCAAACAAGTGATCCCACACTTGGATATTCTGAGGACCTCTTTTCATCGCCATTACTTGATTTGGCCCTATCGCCAAGCACGCTTGAAGAGGGACATGAGCTCTTGTGCCCTGATTCCCAACCTCTTGAACATCCACAGTCACAAGAACATGATGGTGGGGAATGGCAATTAGTGTTTAATGAGGTGGATGATGATGAGACACAGTTGCCAATCAGTCAACCGCAATTACTGTCTCAAGAGGTTGAGGAAGAGGATGAGACACAGTTGTCAATCACTGAGGTTGTGGTTAGGTCAACAAATCAGGAGGATGATCAGAGTGAGGAAGTGGAAGAGGAGGTGGTGGACGATGAGGTCACTGATCCAACCTGGGAAGGTGGAAAGCCGAGCGAGGACAGCAGTATAGAGGGGGAGGGATCTGCTGCACCGCAACAGGCTGGAAGAGGCAGTGGGGTGTCAAAAGGGAGAAGGCGGGCCACACCACACAGGCCTGCAACTGTTCCACGGAGCAACCCCTTGCGGAAATCTCCCTTACCAAGGGGTAGATGTTCCGCAATATGGCGCTTTTTTGAGGAAAGTGCGGATGACAAAAGAATAGTAGTTTGCAACCTGTGCCATACTGAAAATAAGCCGGGTTTGAACACTAGCAACCTCACCACCACCCACATGATCCGCCACATGGCATCCAAGCACCGTAATAAGTGGGATGAACGCCTGGGTCCACAATCTGTGTCTGAGGGTCACACCACTGCCTCTTCTTCCCCTGTGTTACGTGCTGGCCAATCCCCTGTCGAAGGCGCAGGCCCGGATGCATCCCCCCTGCACCTGGACCTTCGCAAGCACCATCAGTGACCACATCTACTTCCGTATCCCAGCGCAGCGTACAAATGTCCTTACCCCAGACATTTGAACGCAAGTGCAAATACCCAGCCATCCACCCACAGGCCATAGCACTAAATGCGCAACTTTCCAAATTACTGGCCCTGGAAGTGTTGCCATTTAGGCTTGTGGACACTGAGGCCTTCCGTGGTCTGATGTAGGTGGCCGTCCCTCGTTATGCAGTCCCCAGCCGCCACAAAATTTTCACGGTATGCCGTGCCCGCCTTACACCAACATATGTCCCGTAATATCACACATGCCCTGACCAATGCAGTTACTGGGAAGGTCCACTTAACCACGGACACAAGTGCATTCGGCCAGGGCCGCTACATTTCCCTGATGGCACACTGGGTGAACATTGTAAAGGCCCGGAGCGAGTCGTACCCTGGGATGGCACAGGTGCTACCGACGCTAAATATTGCGGGCCCTACGTCGATCAGGGTTTCCGCCAGCACCTACGTTAGTGGCTCCACCCCCACTTCCTTCACTTCCACTTCCATATCCGCGTGCAGCACCAGTCAGTCATCAGTTGGTAGCTGAAAGCAGTGTAGCACTGCAGTGGGGAAGCGGCAACAGGCCGTGCTGAAGCTGATATGCTTAGGGGACAAACAGCACACAACCACAGAGCTGTGACAGGGGATAAGAGACCAAACTGAGCTGTGGCTCTCGCCACTCAACCTAGAACCACGCATGGTTGTGTCTGATAATGGCCGTAACTTAGTGTTGGCTTTGGAGCTCAGCAAGCTCACACACATACCATGCCTAGCCCACGTGTTCAACCTTGTGGTTCAGCGGTTTCTCAAAACCTACCCCAATCTGCCTGAGCTACTAGTGAAGGTGCGCAACGTGTGTGCACATTTCCGCAAGTCATCAACAGCTTCCGTCGTTCTGTCAATGCTGCAGCAGTGCTTGAAATTGCCAGTTTACCAGCTGTTGTGCGACGTGAGCACGAGCTGGAACTCCACGTTCCACATGTTGGCCAGGCTTTGTGAGCAGCAAAGGGCGGTAGTGGTTTACCAGCTGCAACATGGTCATCGGCCTTTCCAGTCAGCTTTCGCTATTCACAAGCGAGGAGTGGGCATGAATGTCTGACCTCTGAGAGGTTTTAGGAAACTTTGAGGAATCAACAGAGATAGTGAGCGTCGATAACGCTATCATCAGCGTCACCATCCCACTTCTGTGTCTACTCAAACGGTCGCTGCTCACAATTAAGGATGACACTTTGCATGTGGAAGATGTGGAAATGGAGGAAGACATTACACAGGCTGATAGCCAGACCTCCCCTCAGTTCGTCTTCTCAGCGCAAATTGGACGATGAAGAGGAGGAGGAGCAGGAGACGTTTGCCTCCGCTACAGAGAATAGTACCCATAGAAGAATAATTCCATCTGTTCAGCGTGGGTGGGCAGAAGAGGAGGAAGAGGATGAGGAGATTGAGAGTGATCCTCCTGATGCCTGTTGGTACTCTGGCACACATGGCTGACTTCATGTTAGGCTGCCTTTCCCACAACCCGCGTATTATACGCATTTTAGACAACAAGGATTACTGGTTGCTCACCCTTCTCGACCCCCGCTACAAAGAGAACTTCTCATCTCTCATTCTTCTAGTGGGGAGGACAAGCAAAATGGTGCAATACCAGAAGGTCCTTGTGGAAAAATTGCTCCAAAAATTCCCATCTGACAACGCGGGTGGCAGAGTCCGTAGTTCCTTGGCCAACCGAGGAGGGGAGACGAGGGGAACACACAGCAGTTCCAACAGAGGCAGGGCAACACTCTCCAAAGCCTGGGACAGTTTAATGACACCCCGCCAGCACCCTAACCCTGATGCGCGGCCTAGTGTCACAAGGAGAGAAAATTTTTGAAAGATGGTGAAGGTGTACGTAGCAGACTGTGTCAGCGTCCTCAATTATCCCTCAGTGCCTTACAACTACTGGGTGGAGGTGCTGGCCTGCCCTTCCGCCAGCGTTTTGTCTGAGCGGGTATTTAGTGCTGCTGGTGGCATTATAACAGATAAGCGTATCCGCCTGTCAACTGAAAATGCTGACAGGTTGACTATTATAAAAAATGAACAAGGCCTGGATTGACCATGACTTCTCTACTCCACCAGAGAAAAGCGGCTGAACATAAAGGCACTTTACATGTGTTGTTTATAATGTACTGAATACACTGTATTCCCATGCACCCCTTCAACCACAAACAAGGGTATATGGTTAAATCTAGCTTTTCTCATCCTCCTCCTCTTCCATCATATCAACATGCTTATTCGTCACATATAATGCCCTCGCATATAATTTTTTAGAGGGTCAGCTCACCAGCAGGCCTTCACGTACAATCTTTTACAGGGTCAGCTCACCTGCAGGCCTGCACATAAAATCTTTTACAGGGTCAGCTCACATGCAGGCCCACACCTCAAATCTTTTACAGGGTTAGCTCACCTGAAGGCCCTCACATAAAAAAATGTATAGGGTCAGCTCACCTGCAGGCCCACACATAAAATCTTTTACAGGGTCAGCTCACCTGAAGGCCCTCACATTTAATTTTTTAGAGGGTCAGCTCACCTACAGGCTTACACATAAAATCTTTTACAGGGTCAGCTCACCAGCAGGCCCGCACCTCAAATCTTTTACAGGGTCAGCTCACCTGAAGCCCCCTACATTAAAAATTTTAGAGGGTCAGCTCACCTGCATGCCTCCGCATATAATGTTTTACAGGGTCAGCTCACCTAAAAGGCACTCGCATATACCGTATGTTTCGCCCCATAAGATGCATTTTTATTTCCCCCAAAGGTGGAGGGAAAATGCCCCTGCGTCTTATGGGGCGAATACTAATAAAGCACTACCATTTTGGAAGAGCTTTATTAATACAGGAGGACCGGGAATTGGTGAAGGCTCTGTACTCACCGCTTCATGGTCCTCAGCTGTCAGCTGTGCAGGGCTGCGCACAACGTGAGCGCGGGGGGTGAGGAGCGGCGGCGTCCGGAGCAGGAAAGGGGAGCTTTTTTTAATTTTATTTCATATGAGGCTGATGGACGCTGCTGGGGTCATATATGAGGCTGCTGGGGTCATATATGAGGCTACTGGGGGCATATATGAGGCTACTGGGGGCTGAATGCAGACTACTGGGGGCATATATGAAGCTACTGGCGGCTTGAGAGAGACTACTGGGGGCATATATGAGGCTACGGGGGGCTGAACAGAGCCTAATGGGACCTGATATGAGGCACGGGGCTCTTATCTGAGGTCTGATTGGGGTTCATTTACATTGGGGTATGAGCTGAGGTCTGATTGGGGGTCTGATCTGAGGTCTTATTTGGGTCTTATTAACATTGGGGGTCTGATTGGTGGATTGGCCTGAGGTGTCATGAAACATTTTTTTTTTCTTATTGTCCCCCTCTTATGGGGCGAAAAATACTGTAATTTTTACAGGGTCAACTGACCAGCAAGCTTTCACCTGCAATCTTTTACAGGGTCAGCTCACCTGCAGGCCCGCACCTAAAATCTTTTACAGGGTCAGCTCACCTACAGGACTGCACCGTAAATCTTTTACAGGGTCAGCTCATCTGCAGGCCCGCACCTAATTATACCTAATAGGTAATTTATACGCATTCTGCCTTGCTTGGATGTGGTAGCCGTAGCTGTTTCTCAGGCTCCCTCTCCGAAATCGAACCAGGATTCTCCCGTTACCCATGGTCTACATTGTTTGGTACAAAAACAACATCAAAAGTTGATAGGGCAGACATCCGAATGGATCGTCGCCGTCACGGGAATGTGCGATCGTCCCCAAGTTATCTAGAGTCACCAAAGCGGCAGCAGGTCCTCGCCCCTAAGGTTTTAGATGGTCAGATCAGCAGGCCCTCGCCCATGTTTCAGATGGTCAGATCAGCAGGCCCTCGCCCATGTTTCAGATGGTCAGATCAGCAGGCCCTCGCCCATGTTTCAGATGGTCAGATCAGCAGGCCCTTGCTCCTAATGTTTTTGAGGGTCACCAGCAGGCCATCAATAATAATTTTTCAAGGCTGTGTATGATGCCCTCCTTTATGTGTAATAAAGGGTGTATTGGAGTGTCGGTTCCTTGTAATTTTTGGCAGCCCTTTCCCTTAGTGCATAGGCTTTATGAGTGTAGGAGTCCCACTACCTGAACAACTGTACCACAATGTGAATGAGGCCCTCCTTTATGTGATATACAGGTTGTATCAGAGTGCCTCTTCCTTGTAATTTTTTGCAGCACTTGCACTTTATATACAAGTAAATATACAGTAAGGAATGTTTCCTAACAATTTTTCCTTTAAAATCGATTTTTTTTCTTCGGTTTTCTGCGTATTATTGTCAGTCTGTAAAAGTGGCGTACTACTCGGACAACATCGTTCCCAGCAGCGACCTGGGAGTCAAAGATGCATCCAGACATCCTCCCCATGCTGTTCCCGAACCATTTCAGTGGTGTTTCCATCAATTTCTGACCTTTTCCTATTACCCAGACACCCTCCCCTCTTCAGAGCAGCAGGCGCCTGGTTTAATGCTCGGGTTCTCCCATCGGCTTCCATTATACTCGGGTGCTCGGTCAACACTATATATCACCTGTAGAACCGCTCCATTCTAATAAACCCAGAACCAAGACCAATAACTGACCTGCAGATCTCACCTCCTGGGGCTGCAGGACCTGCAATGACGTCACAGTCATGTGATCAGGAACATGAGATGGAGGTAATGTTTAGTGGCTGTAGGACCTTGGATGATGTCATACTGGTCACATGACAGGAATTGATAAAGAGTGAAAAGCCTTTACTGCTTTACTCCTCCCCTTTTGTGACTGATCACATGACCATGACATCATCAAAGGTCCTGTAGTCATTAAAGTATAATGTCTGCAGATAGGTAATGCCTAGAATGCATGGGTTCATGAGAGGTTTAGGTCACGTGTGAATCTGAGATTAGTGGTGGTGAATTTTTTTTAAAAATTTTTTTTTCTGGGGGGGGTGTAAATTAGTCTAGTATCTTCTATCATACAGCAGAGACCAGAAGGAAATGGGTAAAACTACTACCATTGGTCCCCCCACCCCTCACACAGACCGCTCCCCATGGTTCCCCCTCTCTCTCACACAGACCGCTCCCCATGGTACCCCCTCTCTCACACAGACCGCTCCCCATGGTTCCCCCTCTCTCACACAGACCGCTCCACATGGTTCCACCCTCTCTCACACAGACCGCTCCCCATGGTTCCCCTCTCTCTCTCACACAGACCGCTCCCCATGGTTCCCCTCTCTCTCTCACACAGACCGCTCCCCATGGTTCATCCTCTCTCACACAGACGGCTCCACATGGTTCCCCCTCTCTCACACAGACCGCTCCCCATGGTTCCCCCTCTCTCACACAGACTGCTCCCCATGGTTCCCCCTCTCCCACACAGACCGCTCCCCATGGTTCCCCCTCTCTCACACAGACCGCTCCACATGGTTCCACCCTCTCTCACACAGACCGCTCCCCATGGTTCCCCTCTCTCTCTCACACAGACCGCTCCCCATGGTTCCCTCTCTCTCACACAGACCGCTCCCCATGGTCCCCCCACCCCTCACACAGACCGCTCCCCATGGTTCCCCCTCTCCCACACAGACCGCTCCCCATGGTTCCCCCTCTCCCACACAGACCGCTCCCCATGGTTCCACCCTCTCTTACACAGACCGCTCCACATGGTTCCACCCTTTCTCACACAGACCGCTCCCCATGGTTCCCCCTCTCTCACACAGACCGCTCCCCATGGTTCCCCCTCTCTCACACAGACCGCTCCCCATGGTTCCCCCTCTCTCACACAGACTGCTCCCCATGGTTCCCCCTCTCCCACACAGACCGCTCCCCATGGTTCCCCCTCTCCCACACAGACCGCTCCCCATGGTTCCCCCTCTCTCACACAGACCGCTCCACATGGTTCCACCCTCTCTCACACAGACCGCTCCCCATGGTTCCCCTCTCTCTCTCTCTCACACAGACCGCTCCCCATGGTCCCCCCACCCCTCACACAGACCGCTCCCCATGGTTCCTCCTCTCTCACACACACACCGCTCCCCATGCTTCCCCCTCTCTCACACAGACCGCTCCCCATGGTTCCTCCTCTCTCTCACACAGACCGCTCCCCATGGTTCCTCCTCTCTCTCACACAGACCGCTCCCCATGGTTCCTCCTCTCTCACACACACACCGCTCCCCATGGTTCCTCTCTCTCACACAGACCGCTCCCCATGGTTCCTCCTCTCTCACACACACACCGCTCCCCATGGTTCCTCTCTCTCACACAGACCGCTCCCCATGGTTCCTCCTCTCTCACACAGACCGCTCCCCATGGTTCCTCTCTCTCACACAGACCGTTCCTCATGGTTCCCCCCTCTCTCTCACAGACCAGTCCCCATGGTTCCCCCCTCTCTCTCTCACAGACCGCTCCCCACGGTTCCCCCCTCTCTCTCACACAGACAGCTCCCCACGGTTCCCCCTCTCTCACACAGACAGCTCCCCACGGTTCCCCCTCTCTCACACAGACTGCTCCCCACGGTTCCCCCTCTCTCACACAGACTGCTCCCCACGGTTCTCCCTCTCTCACACAGACTGCTCCCCATGGTTCCCCCTCTCTCACACAGACTGCTCCCCATGGTTCCCCCTCTCTCACACAGACTGCTCCCCATGGTTCCCCCTCTCTCACACAGACTGCTCCCCATGGTTCCCCCTCTCTCACACAGACCGCTCCCCATGGTTCCCCTCTCTCACACAGACCGCTCCCCATAGTTCCCTCTCTCTCACACAGACTGCTCCCCATGGTTCCTCCTCTCACACAGATCTGTCCCCATGGTTCCCCCTCTTTTTTACAGAGTCCTCTCCCCATGGTTCCCCCTCTCTCACACAGACCGCTCCCCATGGTTCCTCTCTCTCACACAGACCGTTCCTCATGGTTCCCCCCTCTCTCTCACAGACCAGTCCCCATGGTTCCCCCCTCTCTCTCACACAGACCGCTCCCCACGGTTCCCCCTCTCTCACACAGACAGCTCCCCACGGTTCCCCCTCTCTCACACAGACAGCTCCCCACGGTTCCCCCTCTCTCACACAGACTGCTCCCCACGGTTCTCCCTCTCTCACACAGACTGCTCCCCATGGTTCCCCCTCTCTCACACAGACTGCTCCCCATGGTTCCCCCTCTCTCACACAGACTGCTCCCCATGGTTCCCCCTCTCTCACACAGACCGCTCGCCATGGTTCCCCTCTCTCACACAGACCGCTCCCCATAGTTCCCTCTCTCTCACACAGACTGCTCCCCATGGTTCCTCCTCTCACACAGATCTGTCCCCATGGTTCCCCCTCTTTTTTACAGAGTCCTCTCCCCATGGTTCCCCCTCTCTCACACAGACCGCTCCCCATGGTTCCCCCTCTCTCACATAGACCTCAACACATGGTTCCCCCCTCACACAGACCGCTCCCCGCTGTTCTCCCTCTCTCACACAGACCTCACCCTATGGTTTCCCCCTCACACAGACCGCTCCCCATGGTTTCCCTCTCTCACACAGACTGCGCCCCATGGTTCCTCCTCTCACACAGATCTGTCCCCATGGTTCCCCCTCTTTTTTACAGAGTCCTCTCCCCATGGTTCCCCCTCTCTCACACAGACCGCTCCCCATGGTTCCCCCTCTCTCACATAGACCTCAACACATGGTTCCCCCCTCACACAGACCGCTCCCCGCTGTTCTCCCTCTCTCACACAGACCTCACCCTATGGTTTCCCCCTCACACAGACCGCTCCCCATGGTTTCCCTCTCTCACACAGACTGCGCCCCATGGTTCCCCCTCTCTCACACAGACCGCTTAAGAATTCTTTGGTGTTCAGTATCACAGGTGTAAAATAAACTGCTCCACCACCAATATTCCACTCTAATAAGGGGTCTTATTCTTAAAGCTTTGGGGGCAATTTCATTAGTGCATTGTACTCATTATGAGCTAAAAATAATTTTTTTAATTAGGCTTCTTTCAGATGGGCGTCCCGGATTTGCTCCAGATGCGTCCCGGGTGCATTGCGGGAAACCCGCACAAGTGTGCATGCAATTACAGTCAGTTTTGACTGCGATTGCGTTGTTCCGTTTTTATCACTCGGGTGCATTGCTTTTTGCACGCGGGTGATGAAAAACTGAATGTGGTACTCGGACCCGAAACCGGACTTCTTCACTGAGTTTTCCTTCATTCTTCATTCAGCAGGACCTGCGCTGACGTCACTACGCTTACCACGTGGTGAGCGTGATTACGTCATCAAAAGGTCCATTTGCAGGTCCTGAAAGAAGAAGAAAGAAGAGGATGCCGGCTGCGCGATCAAATGGATAAGGTGAGTTAATTTTTTTTCTTTTTTAACTCCTCAATCGACATTTTAGTAAGCATTCTGTATAAAGAATGCTATTATTTTCCCTTTTAACCATGTTATAAGGGAAAATAATACATTAAATTTACTTTAATAGGGTCCGGGGTTGCTCATCCCTATCATCTCCTAGCAACCATGCGTGAAAATCGCACCGTAGCCGCACTTGCTTGCGATTTTCACACAACCCCATTTATTTCTATGGGGCCTGTATTGCGTGAAAAACGCAGAATATAGAACATGCTGTGATTTTTCACGCAACACACGAGTGATGTGTGAAAATTACCGCTCATCTGCACAGCCCCTTTGAAGTGAATGGGTGCGGATTCAGTTCGGGTGCAATGCGTTCACCTCACGCATTGCACCCGCGCAGAAAACTCGCCTGTGTGAAAGGGGCCTTAGTCTTTATTAAAAATATGGAGTAATTTTCTCTGTGGAGAGCTGAGATGCTCTATTAGCAGAATCAGAATTTTCTCTCTTCTCCATCAGGGAGGGAGCTGAGGAGCTCCTTATCTCTGCTCTCTGACCTTATAAACACTTTATAGGTCAGTTCTTATCTTACTGATAAGAATGTGGCTTTAAGTGTTTATGACGTCTTAGTAGGTTGTTAGATGACCGGTACAAATTCTCTACTAGTGACTCCCCCAGTGTTACCTCCCTTAGGACATGAAGCACGGAGATTATTACTATCTAGATGCAGAACTTTACATTTATCCACATTGACCCTCATTTGCCAGTTGATGCCCAATCACTCAAAGTGTCCCAGTCAGCTTGTATTTTATGGACATCTTCCATAGACTGCACAGTTCTACATAGCTTAGTGTCATCTGCAAAAATAGAAATGGTGCTATTAATCCTGTCCTCGATATCATTAATAAATAAATTAAAAAACAGAGGACCCAGCACTGAACCTTGGGGTCACCACTTATAACCCCAGACCATTGAGAATAGGAACCATTCACCACAACTCTCTGGACTTGGTCCTTCAGCCAGTTTTCAATCCAATTACAAACTATACTTTCCAAGCCTATAGACCAGGGATCAGTAACCTCCGGCACTCCAGTTATTGTGAAACTACAGTTCCTAACAGGCTCCATTCATTTTCATGAGGGTTATTAGAAGATCAGAGCAAGTATGCATGCTGGGAGTTGTAGTTTCACAACAGCTGGAGTGCCGGAGGATGCCTACCCCTGCTATAGAACTTATTTTACCCATTAAACATCTATAAAATGCGTTTGCAAAATCCAGAAACACTTCATCCGCAGCCGCCCCTCTTTCCAGGCTTCTACTCACCTCCTCATAAAAACAAACCAGCTTAGTCTGAGAGCTTCCGTCCTTGGTAAACCCATGCTGGTTATCACTTATGATATTATAAACAGTCATGTATATAGTCCCTTCAGAGTCCTTCAAACTTTTTTCCCACAACAGAAGTTAAGCTTACTGGTCTATAATTACCTGTGGAGGACCTAGAGACCTTTTAGGGCATGACAATGAATGTTAGAACGAATGCTCATGCCCAATAATTGGCCCGTGTAAAAGTTCTGCAGATCACCTGATGAACGCACAAAATACATTTTTATCATGGAAAATGATAGTACGCTGTAAACAGTGATCTGCTCCCCAGAAACGATGAATCTGTACGAGGATGAGCGATAGCAGTAGCCACCACTCATCCCCAAACAGTGGAGGATATTGCTGCATGTAATCAAGTAGGCAGTTATCAGGATGGAACAGTCACAGCACGATAATTGCCTGGTCGGGCGACATGTGTAAATCTGCCTTTAGATTAATTCTCAGAACAAAATAATATTAATGCTCCTGTAAATGTGCAGAATTTCGATTCCCACTTCCCTTTCTTGTATCCTTTGCAGAACTTGGACATCTGACTTTTTTCTATGTAACTATATGAGAAAACACTCTTAGATCCCATATTACAAAATAATGCACTGACAGTAGGGTCAACTCATCTTCCGCTCTATGAATCAAAGAGAACTCTTGCAAAAACTGAAAACTTGGAGCCATTCTGTTTCTTTTATTGTATCTACATTTCAAGAAGCCACAGACAAATCACTTCCAGCACAAAGTATTGTGACCTCAGTGGTGATAATTGCAACAAAACAGACATATTAGGAGACTTTACGCATAGGCAGCTCATCTCAGGTTCTACTATAGCATCAAGTCCAAATCAATGGGTCCTACATTGTCCAAAGAGTTTATTTTAATTATCATGTAAATTAGGCCAAGCTTTTGT
Source organism: Bufo gargarizans (assembly GCF_014858855.1). Lineage (NCBI taxonomy): Eukaryota > Metazoa > Chordata > Amphibia > Anura > Bufonidae > Bufo > Bufo gargarizans. The sequence continues at coordinate 534,429,042 of NC_058083.1, read as the reverse complement.
GGTAAATGCAGCGGACTGGAAATTATTTTGAAAGACACCGTCCTGTCTGTATAAGGTCTCACAGCTGACAATGCATATCAGAACAAATACCAAGCCATGAGGAGGAAAGAACTGCCTGTAGAGTTCAGGGAGAGGATTGTGTGTGGAAACAGATCTGAAACCTCCTAAGAACACAGTGGCCTCAATAATTCTGAAATGGAAAGAGTTTGGAACAAGCAGGACTCTTCCTAGATCTGGTCGCCCCACAAAACTAAGTAATAGGGAAGGAGGGCATTGGTAACAGAGGTGACCAAGAATCCAATGGTTACTCTGGCTGAGCTCCTTCTGGTGCACAACATACTTCCAACACTCATCTCCATAAAAACAGATGCTCTATTGGTCTGTTTTATTCACCACTTTTGTTGCTGTGGATGGTAATTTTAATATGCACAAGTGTATGAACTGGGGCTGACAGTGAGGTCTGAAGGATCGCTCTGATGGAAAGGGAAGATTGTGGAAAAGTTAATTTATTTCAGTAATTCAATTGGAAAAGTGAAACTCATATTATAGATTTATTACACACTGTGATCTTTTTCAAGCGTTTATTTCTTTTAATGCTGATGATTAAGGCTTACAGCTAATGAAAACCCAAAAGTCAGTGTCTCAGAAAATTAGAATATTGTGAAAAAGTTAAATATTGTAGATTAATGGAGTCACACTCTAATTATCTAATCAATACAAAACACCTTCAAAGGTTTCCCAAGCTTGGTACCTCGGTCTGGTTCAGTAGACAACACGTTCTTGGGGAAGACTGCTGACTTCTAGAGTCATTGTCACCCTCCCCAAGGAGGACAATCCACAAAAGGCCATTGCTTAAGAAGCTGTCTGTTCACAGAGTGCTGTATCCAAGCATATTAATGGAAAATTGAGTGGAAGGAAAAGTGGGGTAGAAAAAGGTGCACAAGCAACAGCAATAACTACAGCCTTGAAAGAAATGTCAAGAAAAGGCCATTCAAGAATTTGGGGGAGATTCACAAGGAGTGGACTGCGGCTAGAGTCAGTGCTTCAAGAGCCATCACACACACACATGTCTAGGACATGGGCTACAACTGTCACATTCCTTGGGTCAAACCACTCATGAACCAGAGACGACGTCAGAAGCGTCTTACCTTAGCTAAGGAGAAAAAGGACTGGACTGCTGCTCAATGGTCCAAAGTCCTGTTTTCAGATGCAAGTACATTTTGCATTTCAGTTGGAAATCAAGGTCCCAGAGTCTGGAAGAAGTGTGGAGAGGCCACAATCAAAGTTGCTAGAGGCCCAGTGTGAAGTCTCCACAGTCAGTGATGGTTTGGGCAGCCATGTCATCTGCTGGTGTAGGTCGGCTATGTTATATTAAGTCCAAAGTCAGTGTAGCCATGGTATCACTGTGCTTGATTGGCCAGTAAACTCACCTGACCTAAACCTCATAGAGAATCTATGGAGTATTGTCAAGAGGAAGATTAGAGACACCAGACCCAACAATGCAGATGAGCTGAAAGCCACTATCAAAGTAACCTGCACTTCCATAACATCTCAGCTGTGCCACAGGCTGATCTCCTCCATGCCATGCCGCAGTGATGTAGTAATTCATGCAAAAGGAGCCCCGACCAAGTACAGAGTGCATATACTGTACATACCTTTCAGTAGGTCAACATTTCTGTATTAAAATATATATATTTTGTATTTGGTTTTATATAATATTCAAATTCAAATTTTCTGAGATGCTAATTTTGGGGGTTTTATTAGCTGTAAGCCATAGCCATCAACATGAAAATAACTAAATGCTTGAAATAGATCACTGTGTGTGTAATGAACCTATAGGATATATCACTTTTAGAAGTAAATTAGTGAAATAACTTAAACATTAGGGCTACTTTCACACTAGCGTTCGGGGCTTCTCTTGTGAGTTCCGTTTGAAGGCTCTCACAAGCGGCCCCGAACGCATCCGTACTGCCCTAATGCATTCTGAGTGGATGCGGATCCGCTCAGAATGCATCAGTCTGGCACCGTTTGGCTTCCGCTCCGCTCAGCAGGCCGACACCCAAACGCAGCTTGCAGCGTTTGGGTGTCCGCCTGGCCGTGCGGAGGCAAACGGAACCGTCCAGACTTACAATGTAAGTCAATGGGGTTGCATCCGTTTGAAGTTGACACAATATGGCTCAATTTTAAACGGATCCGTCCCCCATTGACTTTCAATGTAAAGTCTGGACGGATCCGTCTGAGCAACTTTCACACTTAAAATTTTTTCTAAACTATAATGCAGACGGATCCGCTCTGAACGCAAGTGTGAAAGTAGCCTAACTTTTTAATGATATTCTAATTTATTGAGATGCACATGTATAACCAGGAATGTGGTGAGTTGAAACATTTATCCATATCTGCTATAAAAAATAATAATCCTGTGGGCAGATGGGAGAAACATCCAGAATGTCAACCATCACTGCAGCCTGCACCAATCTGGGCTTTATGGCAGAGTGGCCACAAAGCAGCCTCTCCGCAGTAAAAGACACATGAATACCCGCCTGGAGTTTGCAAAAAAAAAAAACTAAAGGAGTCTCAGACTGTGAAAAACTAAATTGTCTGGTTTGATGAAACCAACATGGAAACTTTTTGCCCTCAATTCTAAGCGTCATGTCTGGATGAAACCAGGGACTGATGATCCTCTGCCCAATACCATCCCTTTTTTAAAGAATGGTGATGGCAGCATGATGCTGTGGGGGTGTTTTTCAGCAGCTGGGACAGGTAGACTGGTCAAGGTTGAGGTAAAGCTGAATGGAGCAATGTCCAGAGATATTCTTAATAAAAACGTGGACCTGGATCTCAGCCTGGGATTGATGGTTCACCTTCCAACAAGACAATTACCCTAAGCACACATCCAAGACAACACAGGGACAACTTTCTAAATGTCTTTGAGTGGCCCAGCCAGAACCCTGAACCCAATGGAACATCTCTGGAGACACCTGAAAATGGCTGTCCACCAACATCCCCATCAAACCTGACAAAGCTTGATAGTACAGTCATGTGAAAAAATTAGGACACCCTTTGAAAGCATGTGGTTTTTTGTAACATTTTTAATAAAAGGTTATTTCATCTCCGTTTCAACAATACAGAGAGATTAAAGTAATCCAACTAAACAAAGAAAACTGAAGAAAAGTCTTTTCAAGATCTTCTGTAAATGTCATTCTACAAAAATGCCTATTCTAACTGAGGAAAAAGATAGGACACCCTCACATGTATTCCCTCTTAAATTGGCTCAGATCTCACACAGGTATATCACACCAGGTGCACATAATTAGTAGATCGTTACTCTGCATGTTGAATGAGGCTTGCCCTATTTAAACCTCAGACATTTAGTTTGGTGTGCTCCTGACTGTTGAAGTGAGAGTGAGCACCATGGTGAGAGCAAAAGAGCTGTCAGAGGACTTCAGAAAAAAGATTGTAGCAGCCTATGAGTCTGGGAAGGGATTTAAAAAGATCTCAAAAGATTTTGAAATCAGCCATTCCACTGTCCGGAAGATAGTCTACAAGTGGAGGGCTTTCAAAACAACTGCCAACATGCCCAGGACTGGTCGCCCCAGCAAGTTCACCCCAAGAGCAGACCGCAAGATGCTAAAAGAGGTCTCCAAAAACCCTAAAGTGTCATCTCGAGAACTACAGCAGGCTCTGGCTACTGTTGATGTAGAAGTACATGCCTCTACAATCAGAAAGAGACTGTACAAGTTTAACTTGCATGGGAGGTGTGCAAGGAGGAAACCTTTGCTTTCCAAGAGAAACATCGAGGCCAGACTGACATTTGCCAGAGATAAAGTTGACAAAGACCAGGACTTCTGGAATAATGTTCTTTGGACAGATGAGTCCAAAATCGAATTATTTGGACACAACAGCAGAGGACATGTTTGGCGTAAACCAAACACAGCATTCCAAGAAAAGAACCTCATACCAACTGTGAAGCATGGAGGTGGAAGTGTCATGGTTTGGGGCTGCTTTGCTGCAGCAGGACCTGGTCAGCTCACCATCATAGAATCCACGATGAATTCTACTGTGTATCAGAAGGTGCTTGAAGAACATGTGAGACCATCAGTTAGAAAATTAAAGCTGAAGCGGAACTGGACCATGCAACATGACAATGACCCAAAACATACTAGTAAATCAACCAAAGATTGGCTGAAAAAGAAGAAATGGAGAGTCCTGGAATGGCCAAGTCAAAGTCCAGATTTGAATCCCATTGAGATGCTGTGGGGTGACTTGAAAAGGGCTGTACGTGCAAGAAACCCCTCAAACATCTCACAGCTGAAAAAGTTCTGCATTGAGGAGTGGGGTAAAATTTCCTCAGACCGATGTCGAAGACTGGTAGATGGCTACAAGAACCGTCTCACTGCAGTTATTTGAGCCAAAGGAGGTAACACTCGCTATTAGGGGCAAGGGTGTCCTATCTTTTTCCTCAGTTAGAATAGGCATTTTTGTAGAATGACATTTACAGAAGATATTGAAAAGACTTTTCTTCAGTTTTCTTTGTTTAGTCGGATTACTTTAATCTCTCTGTATTGTTGAAACGGAGATGAAATAACCTTTTATTAAAAATGTTACAAAAAACCACATGCTTTCAAAGGGTGTCCTAATTTTTTCACATGACTGTATCTGCAGAGAAGAATGGCCAAAAATCCCCAAGTCCTGGTGTGCAAACCTTTTGGCATCATACCCAAGAAGACTGTAGGCTATGTCCTAAGTAAAGGGTCTGAATACTTATATCAATGCAATGCAATTCCTATTCATTAAGTTAGCTAAGATTTCTAACATTCTGTTTTCACTTTGTCATTATGGGGTATGGAGTTCAGAATGATGGGGAACAACTTGATTTCTTTTTAATTTTAGCACAAGGCCACAGCATAATGAAATAAAAAAATAAAATAAAATGAAAGCATCTAAAGATTTCCTGAAAGCATTGTATGTGTTACAGCCACAGTACTGATCATGCGTGCATAGTGGCGTTGTCTAAACGATCAGTGTTGTAATAGCGTGACTCTGGTATTCTGGGGACATCTGCCTAAACAGTTCTGCTATTCCACAAGGAGTATATTTATACAACAGAAGGCATCCTTAGGCAGCAGGTCTTAAAGGGAACCTTTCACCTGGATTTTGGGTATAGAGCTGAGGACATGTGCTGCTAGATCACCGCTAGCACATCCGCAATATCCATTCCTCATAGCTCTCTGTGCTTTTATTGTGTCAAAAAAACGATTTGATATATTTGTAAATGAGGCTACTAAAGTTTCCGGAGCCCAGCCACGCCCACTGTGACGGAACCAAGCACCGCACCGCATACTCCGAATCTCCTCCTTGCTCCCCGACGTCACAAAGCTAGAGTCCTGTAATCTCGCGATGCGCAAGCTAGTGCATGCAGAGTGTCAGCATAGTGTTCCTTTCCTGTGCTGGCATCAGCCTCAGGGAACGAACTGCTCATGCGCTAGCTCGTGCATCGCAAGATTAAGGTGCTTTAGCTTTGTGACGTCGGGCAGCAAGGAGGAGATTCAGAGGATGCGGGGCGGTGCTAGGCTCCTTCACAGTGGGCGTGACTGGGCTCAGAGTCAGAGAATGCTGGACTCATCTCTCAAGCATGGAGGAGACAGAACTCATCTAAGGTTAATTTACATATTTATAAATCTTTTTTTGACACAATAAAAGCACAGAGAGCTATGGGGACTGGATATTGCGGATGTGCTAACGGCAATCTAGCAGCACATGTCCTCAGATTTATACCCAAAATCCAGGTGACAGGTTTCCTTTAAAATAAAGCCACACAACTGCAACAGTTCTTATGTTCCACCTGTGCGAGTTCTTCGATGTTTAGCAAAACCTGCTCTGTGTGTAAAAAATTTTGACAATTCAGAACATAAATATGGCCTCTCTCCTGTGTAAACTCTTAGATGTTTCCTAACATTTGATTTCTGTCTAAAATATCTCCAACATTAGCACATGAATATAGGTTCTCCCGTGTGTGAGTTCTCTGATGTTCAGCAAGTACCGATTTTCGACCAAAACATTTCCCACATTCAGGACATGAAAATGGCTTCTCTCCTGTGTGAATTCTTTGATGTTCAACAAGAACCGACTTACGACCAAAACATTTCCCGCATTCCGAACATGAAAATGGCTTTTCCCCTGTGTGAATTCTTCGATGTTCCACAAGGCTTGATTTCTGGCCAAAACATTTCCCACATTCTGGACATGAAAACGGCTTCTCCCCTGTGTGAGTTCTCTGATGGTAAAGAAGACTCGACTTGAGTCTAAAACATTTCCCACATTCTAAACAGGATAATGGCGTCTTTCCTGTGTGGATTCTTTGATGTTCCAATAAGCCTAATTTCTGGCCAAAACTTTTTCCACATTCAGTACATGAAAATGGCTGCTGTCCTGTGTGAGTTCTCTGATGGTAAAGAAGAATCGACTTGAGTCTAAAACATTTCCCACATTCTAAACATGAAAATGGCTTCTCCCCTGTGTGGATTCTTCGATGTTTCACAAGATCTCTTTTCAGACTAAAACATTTCTCACATTCAGGACATGAAAACTGTTTCTCCTCTGTGTGAGTTCTTTGATGTTGAACAAGACCCGGTTTATAGCCGAAACATTTCCCACATTCTGAACATGAAAATGGCTTATTCTTGGTGTGAGTTCTTTGATGAGTAACAAGAGCTGATTTCAGACCAAAACATTTCCCACAATCAGGACATGAAAATGGCTTCTCCCCTGTATGAGTTCTCTGATGAGTAACAAGGCACGATTTCAGACTAAAACATTTCCCACAATCGGGACATGAATATGTCTTCTCTCCTTTGTGAATTCTTTTATGCATAACAAGAGCAGATTTTTGGGAAAAACATTTCCCACATTCTGAACATAAAAATGGCTTCTCCCCTGTGTGAGTTCTTAAATGTTCCACAAGATGTGATTTCTGAATAAAACATTTCCCACATTCTAAACATGAAAATGGCTTCTCACCTGTGTGAGTTCTTAAATGTTCCACAAGATTTGATTTGTAACTAAAACATTTCCCACATTCTAAACATGAAAATGGCTTCTCCCCTGTGTGAGTTCTTAAATGTTCTACAACATGTGATTTCTTTGTAAAACATTTCCCACATTCCGGACATGAAAATGGCGTCTCTCCTGTGTGGATTCTCTGATGTTCAACAAGAACAGACTTACGACCAAAACATTTCCCGCATTCTGAACATGAAAATGGCTTCTCCCCTGTGTGAATTCTTTGATGTTCCACAAGGCTTGATTTCTGGCCAAAACATTTCCCACATTCTAGACATAAAAATGGTGTCTCTCCTGTGTGAATTCTTTGCTGTTCCAATAAGCTTGATTTCAGGCCAAAACATTTTCCACATTCAGGACATAAAAATGGCTGCTCTCCTGTGTGGATTCTCTGATGTTCAACAAGAACAGACTTCCGACCAAAACATATCCCGCATTCTGAATATGAAAATGGCTTTTCCCCTGTGTGAAATGTCATTTGATGTTCAACAAGACTCCATTTCTGACTAAAGTACTTCCCACATTGTGAGCATGGAAATGGCTTCTCCCCTGTGTGAACTCTTTGATGCTCCATAACTTTTGATTTCTGACTAAAATACTTTTCACATTCTGAACCTGAAAGTGGTCTTTTATTTCTGTCAATTATTTCATGCACAGATTGTTTAGACTGATTCTGTGATTGACTCGGTAATTGATTAGACAAAAGATTCCAGTGACCAATGGTATCGGTGGATAGATCTCCACTGTAAAGGTCTAAGGGTGCATTAGCAATTATTGAATTAGCTTGTGTGACATTGTTATCTTCTACTTCTTTAGATATATGGAGATGTTCATGGGAGTCTCTTGTCTCATCCTCACCTGGAAAAATAAATATTTTCTTATTTTCTCAAAGTCTAGTATCTATATAACGGATATAAATGGAGGCAAGTGCAGCATGAACATGTATGTGAAATAAATATATAGACACATGTTATGAGTTTTAACCAGCTTAATCAAACCCATATCAAACATCCATGGATAGCTATTTCCTGACAAAGAGTTAAATAGTTTCCAGATAAAGGACTTAAAGGGATTAAGTCTAAGCTTCGTTTGGCAGACAGCCGCTTCCCCCATACACATACAAATTCGGGTCAGCAAAATATGTCTGTGTACACCATAGAAGAGCAGAGAAAGCTGCTGCCAGACAGTTCTAAAGGTGGCTTATCTCCCAGGTGAATATATGGATTGGGTGAAAAGGAGACATTTCCGGAGGAGAGTCAGGAACTCCCCACAGACATTAGTGCAGCCGAACCCACGGTTCTTGGCAGGTTCGCCTGACAAAAGTAAAATGTATATGGCCAGCTTAAAAGCCTATAGGAATGAAATCATGGTGTTCAGTTGACAAGGAGGTGTTAATGAATGGTTGCCTCTGACATCAGATTGAGGGTTTTCAATAACCACACTATGTATTTAAAATCGGGGAACCCCGATAAACACCGTTGATCAAAAATGTGTGCAAAGAGCTTTCATTTTTCATGTATAAATAGGTGTAGTAACAATGTCATCCAGAATAATCTCTAATCCCTTTGAATTAGAAGATACAAATAGATCCAGCCAAGTCACTTTCAGGCACCTAGGCCATGCCACTGGAATAGATCTGTCCCTCCATGCACAATATAGCTTGCTTATTGGCCAGGCCTCTCTCACTCTGACTATGGAGTGCGGGCATGCTACCTTTAGCTTTTAAAGGGCTAGTGCTTGCATACCCTAATCTTTACCAGTCAATGGCTGGCCATTGTGGAGAACTTTAGTCACCTTCCGCTGTCTGTAAGTGCCTGAGCAATAGAGTCTAGTCTGCTAGGTATGCTGTTATACGTTTGTCTGCCTGTGTACTGACTTCTGTCTGTTTCCCAGATTTGACCTTTTGCTACCTGGCCTCTCTCTAATCTCCATAGGGACCCTCAGCTTCCCATCCAGACTTTAAACAGTTTATTGGATTGCACATACTCTGCCTGCCCTGACCTCGGCCTATTACTGACCATGGTTTTGCCTGATCCCTCAGTGCTCAGCACTGGTGTCTATTGACCTCTGTAGGTCAACAGTCACTGAACAGGGACTACTTCAGGAGATAGTGGCCTGGTGGTTCCCGTGCTCCAAAGTCCAAACCTCTGTATATTGTAAAAGAGTGAATATCAGAGGGGCCATTTACTGTAGATAACTTGAGGAGTAACCCTAAACCAAACTGTTTTCAGAGCACAGAGATCCACATCTGCTGCTTAGCAGTTTGCCATGGATCCTACTGGCCGATCTAAGATCAGACTGCCTAAAATATTTAAGGAGTTGACTAGTCAACATGGATGCCAAGAGCAGCTTCTGCAGTATCTTAATTCTATCTTAGCCCACTTAGACTCCTGCAGCTCCTGTGCTGCTACCTTCAGCCATTGTGTCTGTATAACCACCTCCACCAGTTTGCTTCCAGCCTGCACCATTCACTACCCTCACACCTCAAAGGTGATCCCAAGTTATGTTGTGGGTTCTTGAGCCAGTGTACTATTCACTTTGAGTCGCAGGCTCATCAGTTTCCTATAGACTGGTCCAATGTAACATTCCTGGTTTGCCTCATCTCTGGAGAAGCCCTTGCCTACCCTATCCCCTTCTGTAAGCAAAGTGGCCAACTGATCTATAATCTTTGGGACTTTTGGCCACCTTCCACAAGGTCTTCGAAGAGCCTGTCGTGCCACCTCTGTGGCTTCTTCACTCCCGCACCTCTGTCAGGGCAGCTTCACTCTGGAACAGTATGCCATACAGTTCTGCATCTTTGGCTCTGAACTGCTGCTTTCTGGAGAGGTTTGTCAGGGCATAATATGGATGAATTGGCAGGTGAAGAGGCACTCTCTACCATAGATAATGTAGTTATCCTGGCCACTTGAATCGATCTCTGCTTCAAAGAGCGCCTCAAGCTGTCAGCATGTGAAAGCAGAGTTCCTCGGCTGGCATCTTCTTTTCAAAGGCCCATGCTACCTTTTTCGTTTCCTCCTCCGAAACCCAAGCAATTGTACAAAGTCAAGCTGTCCAAAGAGGATCATCTGCATAGGTGCATCAGTGACTGTACTGTGCTTATATTGCAAAGAGCCTGTTCCCTCCTCATGGGAAACTCCAGTGCCTAGGGTTGATTGGATGGACAACCCTGGGCAAAGGCAAGTTCTCTCTGAAGCTGATACTCCCTGTGTCATTAACATGCAGTGAAATTTGGTTTACCTTGCAGGCCTTCCTGGACTCCTACATCAGGCCTTGGTAGCCCAATACCATATCCATTCCAAGTAGTTGGAGAGGCATTTGGTAGTCACTTCTATCAATGGGATGACACTTATGGAATCCATGAAATGTCAGCGTGCCCATGGATCTCCAAATGAGAGTCGTGCTCACAGAAAATATCCTATGTCCTGCCTGTTTCTACTAGTATTGTCCTTCTGAGATTTTGCACTGGGGATGACTGTCGTTTCCGCTGCTTGGCTTCTGTGCGACCACCCTGGGTTCCACAGGCTCCCCAGAATCTACTGGGCCATGCTTCATGCCAGCTACGTGTACATTTTTGATAAAATGGAAGATAGTCACTACACAGATCCTATGACTGATTGGGCTCCGGTCTGGCACCATGCCTCCTAGTGGCCAAGACCATCCATTTATTTTTATCGGAGACTCAGGCTATGTTGGACTACATAAAAAGAAACTTGGAAAAAAGATTTCCTAATTAAACCTAATCCTCCCCAGCTGCGGCTGGATTTATTTTTATGAAGAGAAAGGATGGTTCTCTGCGGTCCTGCATTGATTATCAGGGATTGAACAAAATTAGAAGAACACATGTGAAGAATAAATATCCCCTGCCTCTGGTCCCTTGGCTTTTTGATAGGATTCATAGATCCAGAATCTTCACAAAGTTGGAACTCGGTGGGGCCTACCATTTGATTTGAATACGTGTGGGTGACTAGTGGTGGATGGCATTCAACACTCCTGAAAAGCACTATGAGTATTTAGTTATGCCCTTTGCCCTCTGTAACACTCCTGCAGCATTCCAAAATGTCATCTATGACGTCTTTCGGGGCCTCCTCTAGGATCGTGTGATGCAACAATATATTTTTGCATTGTCCAGTTGTTTCTAGGCAGTTATTGTAATACTGAGGAGGAGGGGAAGGGCTGTGGCCACTGCGCCACCAATGTATATAATTAACCCCTGAATACAAATGTGGGCGGCGGGTGCTGGCCGTATCACACAGCCGGCACCCAGCCTCAACGACGGGGCGAGGCGATCCGCTGAACCAGGTTAATTAACCTCTCAGATGCCACACCTGAGGGGTTAATTGACAGGGTTCATGGGATCGCTGTGCCCTGTCATGTGGCCGCCTCTATAACCATGTACAGAAAATAAATATACAATCAGTAAATAAACCGATAACACCTCCATGTGAGCTGTGATTAATGCCGAGGAGACGAGTGATGATCTCCTTGGCAGAGGACATTGCGATTATCACCCACATCTCTCCAGGGAGATTAAATATGGACTTGACATAATTAAAGCATAACTCATAACAATGATGAGGACGAGGTTTCTCTGGACTTTGTATCAGTTTTGCCATTAACAAAGGAATTTACAGTCAACAAGATTTATATATATATAAAAAAAAGGGCTCTAACCTTTCACAGACACTGATCCGGGGTCTTCGAGGCCACTTGTCATTTCACCAGAAATTTCCTGCAAAGATCCAACATTAAAGACATGAAGAAAACAGAAAAGGGAACCTGAGTTTCTCTTATGTCCAGGTGAAGGTTAGAAACCCCTAGAAGACATGAACCAATCTGCCCTAAAGGAGAAGGATCTCCTCAAGTGTCGGTCAGACAGGATCAACATTCAGACAAGTATTTTAAACATCAGCAGAAAGGTTTGAATTGATCTGATCCTATCCTGGAGGGGGCGCTGTGCCTCATCACCTCCGGTTCTTACATTATTCTATAATGTCACAGCTTTTACAGTGAAGAAGCCTTTTATCAGCGCTGGAGACTGAACCTTCTTACATTCATATATTTGTACAGTTTTATCAGGTCTCCCCTTAGATATCTCCTCCCAAGACTAAATGAAAATTCCCTCATAACTGAGGGTCTCGGGCCTCTTATCAGTTTTGTTGATCTTTGTACTTTTTTTCACGATTTGATGCTTAAAAGGGGTTTTCTCATCTGAGATATTGGTGGCATAACGCTAGGCTATGCCACCAATGTCAGACAGGTGCGGGTCTAGGAGGTGTGACCCACGTCTATCTCTAGAACGGAGCTCCAAAAGTGAACAGGAGGTGGACCATGTATGTGCGGCCGGCCTGCTAATAATTATATGGTAGCGCCCAAAATATCCGGACACTGGCTTGGCTAATTATGGCACTTTAATACAAGTGAATGAAGCGGTGGCCGCGCTTGCGCTGTGCTCTCTCCATTCATTTCTATGGGACTCCCTAAGATAGCCAAGTGCGCCACTCGGCTATTTACAGCACACCCATACAAATTAATGCAGGACGGTTGCGCATGTGCGGAGTGTTCTCCTTCACTTTGGGAGCTCCGTTCTAGAGTGATGTGCCACCAATGTCTCAGGTAAGATAATCCCTTTAAAACTGAAGTACATATTTTAGATGGGGCTGCGCTCATCATACTCTGTAAATACAGCATTCTGCCTTAGAAGCAGCTGACTGGCATTCTGGCCTATTCTGTGGACTGGTGATAAGCTTAAACCTTGGGCAGCCCCTTTAAAGAGAATACTCATCGGAGGCCAGTGTCAGCAGTATTAGGCTGCTTTCACCAGGGGCGTCGCGTGTGAGTGCCGGCTAGGATGCGGGTGCGTTGCGGGAAATCGTGCGATTTTGCCTGCAAGTGGGGTGAGTATTGTATGCAATTGTGTTGCATTCTTTCGTTTTTTCCGTGCGAGTGCAATGCATTTTGTCCCCATCCCGATCGTCACCTAGAAACCATGAGTGAAAATCGCACCGCATCTGCACTAGCTTGCGGATGCTTGCGA